>NC_056746.1:998064246-998066746 GCF_019279795.1 Protopterus annectens | reverse complement strand
CTGTTGCATATAACTCTCACCCTGAGGATCACCCCTGTGGTGTCTGTTGATAGATGGCCTGCTGGCACATGGCAGGTGGTATGATACCACTGTACACACATCCCTACACTTCCCATCTCTCCATGGACAATATAGCCTGGTACACACCTATGAACACCTGTGCCAATGGACCCCAGTACTGACAAATGTGTACATGTGCATTACTGAGAAGAACAATGTCTGTGTGTTTGTAGACCTGTAGTTGAGAATACCCTGAGGCCCTTCATACACACTGCACCCCCCATTGACATAGTTAGATGTGGCTGCTGCTTTACCAGACATTACATGTACCTTGTTACACTCTTCTCCCTAAGGGCTAACTGGGGCTTGCAATACCAGCACAACACTGTTGTACAAATGGTTTGATAGGCATGGGATACCCTCTGAGTTCTGGCAAGCGTGTGTATGTGTGCATGTGTGCATGTGTGCATGTGTGTATATTTGTAGGATATAGCATTCTGAGGCCACATTCTCCTAATACAATACACCTTGCCACACAAAATTAGGGATAGTGATATTGCTAACCATAGGAGAGCCATGACAATGGATCACCCTAGTATCCCTGTGGCATGTGCATAAGATGCATATCCCTGTAGTAGCACTCTTTTGATAGACAAGGGGTTGTATTGCAGTCCTGGTCAATGTGTGTTGGGGGTATGTCAGAGTGTTATCATGGAATTCAGTGCGTACAATATCCACTGTGGAGTGTGGGTGCTGGGTATACTGTCTTTACACCGTGGTACCCCCAGTACATGTCCCATGTTCCACTGTATGGGGACCACTGTCATCATCAACCATACAGGTAACTGGTAACACTATCCAGCCTAGTTAGGCATATGCTGTGTGCAACTTATCTGTAACAAAATGGACACACTGACAAGGTAGTTAGCACTCATAAGCCCGGGTCTCTCAGGTGTGTGTATGACTGTTATGTGTTTGTCAATGTGTATATGACAGTATGTCACAATATGTATTGTCCATAAACAACCAGTACATCCCCCATTTCCATACTGTACAGGCCTGGGGATGTTCTTCACGTAACATGTAACCTGGAACACACCTCATTCTAAAAGCTGTGTGGTGTGTGCAATTAAGGCCACACACATTAGTAGCACTACATACCTAGGTAGGGGTTCTAGTCCCAGTGTTGCCAAGTAAGAGTGTGTGTATATGTGAAGGAATCTACATCTGTTTGCAGAATATACATGTCTCAGGATGTCATCTGTCCAAGAACTGCCTGACATATGCTAAAATTTCACAGCTATCATCCTGTGGAAATACACTCCATCACAACTAGTGGTAGATATGTAAATGCCCTCTACCCCACTATATAGGTGTACAGTGATACTGGGGTTGGTATATATAGCTGGGTGTTGCTCTTGTGGACACAGCCACCATCATTGCAGTTACTGTTGAGTGTATCCCCCCACTTAGCTGGCCGTAATACTATACAGTTCATGTTAACAGGTTAAGTAGTTGTCGATCACACTATCTGAGGTTCTACAGCACCTGTCATCCTCCAAAGGGTAGGGCTGTGCTACCCACACCAGCACACCTATGTTTACCAAGTTGAGGACTGCACTACATTGGGGAAGGGGACATATACCCTGCCAGTACCATCGTCAATCACATTAAACTAGTGGATTGCTTATTTCCCAATGTGGTGTGCCTATTCTGTCTTGGTGGAATTACATAGGCTACAATGGGTTCCTTGCACAGGTACATACATCCATGTGTACAGTATTCTCTGTGTATTGTATCAACACCAAAGCCTCTGTGTGTGTTATACACAAACATGTGGTGTGTACCACCCAGTACACTTACCATTGTCCACTGTAGAAGGGCTGCTGAAATCCGCTACCATGCACTCACCTGTATACACCACCCCCAGACATATCGGTCATGTGGCACATGCAGTAACAGTTATACAGACCTGTGACATGTGTTCACCTGTACCCAGGATATGGCACAGCCAAGGTGTCACCACAGTGTCATACCCCTTGTAGGATACAACAGCAGACCATCATCCTGCTGACACATGGATACCTACAACACAAACGGAATACATTATGGAAACCACAATCATTCAGTGTTAATAAAAGCTATAATGCATCATGGCTGGACAGCTACACTTCCTGACATGTAAGCATTAAACTTTACTGCTGACAACATGTTACACAGCACTGCATTGGTACACCATAGTACAGTCACCCTGTGCATCAGAACCATATTAGCCTGTCCCTGCATCAATGTTATGGATGACAGGGATGTAGCACAGGTATCATCATATGCACAGGGTATGTTGTTGGTTTTCCAGAGACCTAGGCTGAGCCATACGTTCGACACCATGTGTATGAGGGAGGGGGTTTCATTATTAATTTGGCTGTGGTGATGTGGTGTGTGTAGGTATGGGGTTGCCCTAGCTGTGTTAGTATTGTGTGTCTATATGCATGCACACAGA
>NC_056746.1:998041746-998061746 GCF_019279795.1 Protopterus annectens | reverse complement strand
TGCATGCAGCCTGCTGTGTAGTACTTCCAATTACCACTGTCATGGCAACCCACTACTATAAATTAGTAAATCATGTGGACGTGGTCCCTTTACCTTTCATGTATGGAGGATATTCTTCCTGTGTGAGGGCAGCAGTATTACAGACAGCAGGTAGCAATACCTCTTACAAGAGGACTTGCAGACGCAGGCCAACTACATATTTGTATAATGTTCCAGACCTACAGACAGTGTGAGTAGTGTTGTTATAGGCATTGTATACTACTAGTGTTACACGGTTTGTGTGTACATACTAGTTTAGCATGGAATGCAGTCTGTCTGCATAGCTCCCAATTGTGGGTCTATCCACACGATGGCCAGAGGATTGGCTGTTATGTTTTGTTTGTCCACCACACAGGTTTTGTCTCAGATATATCACTGGCATTCTGTCGAGTGCTATCAGTACATGGCTACATCCATTTGTGTTTCTGACTTCATATTTCTGAATAAGGGTATGTTACAACCAATCCTGTAACACCAGTAACTTTTTCAGTGTATAACAATATTGCAAATATGGCCCTGTGTTCCAGCCTCTGTCCTCCACCTATATACCAGGCTTTGTCCATATGTCATGCAGTAAGAGGGTAAGTAGTGGCCTATGATTATGTCGTGCTGCCATAACTGCCATCATTCCAGTGATGTTGTGGTCCCCACACATATTGTGGGGTAGGGTCCATATATATGTGGGCTACAGCTGGACAAAACGTGTGCACCCTTGTGCAGTCCAGAGGTCAGTGTATGTAACAGTGTTATATGGCCCTGTAAGTCATTCTATGAGGGAGGGGTATGCACCATATATAGCCAAGGCTGTTACAACATGTGAGGGATATCAGTAGTAAGATACCTTAAAGTATATGGCTGTAAATTTTCATACATTTCACCTTGGGAACATTGGTGGGCTAGTGCTTACTGTCTTACAGACTGTTTTGTTTGTCAGTGTGATAGTGATGTTTTAAGTTAAGCATTGCTATGTAACAGATACATCTTCATTGTGACAACTGAATTCTTTTCCCCTAGGGGTTGAGTACAGAGTGTAATTGGAGGCTGCTGAACTACATCTGCATTACTTACTGCTGATTGATTCTTATCTTCTGGGCCGGTATTTTTTTACTTTTGTACTACTTGAAGGCCTTGGCCTGGACAGCAACATATGTTATGCTTTCGGATTACTGTACAAATGCATTACTCAGTTAGTATATATTTCAAACACCTAACAGCTATATGACATGGCATATACAACTGTAATAGTACACAAATAAACATTTCTTATGTATGCAAACCTGTGTGTGGTGTCATATTTTTTTACTTCTCTGTGGGTATATTTTTCATGCAATAATTGTCTTTTGTATGAGAGAATCATACACTGTCCATTTTAAAAGGTGGCAACTGTAGGAATACTTGCTGTTCAATATGCTGTGCACCCTCTAAATTTGTATCTTCCTATACATATCTATACGTTGTAATATATGTATATGTGTGTGTATGTGTATATGCATAGATATCTATATATATATATATATATATATATATATATATATATATATATATATATATATATATATGCATATATATCTGCATATATTTGTGTGTGTATATGTATCACTGGAATGTTTACTGCTTCCACATTGTGCATTCCCTATGGTAGACAGACTGTTCTGCATTATATGCTATTGATACCATCCTGACATTGTACAGGTGGAATAGATTACTGTTAACTTCTTGTGGCTATGTTGTGTAGGGTCCTGGGTATGAGACTTGCAAGTGTTGGTATTGTGTTGCAAGGCAGATCTGTTTGGCTGTGGAGGAGGGGATGATATCAGTAATTACAAGAGGTACTTAAATTGGGCCCCCTCACCCCCATTAATGGTGCCTTTGGTCATATATCTATTTGTTGTGTTCTCTTATATATCTATAACCGTATATATGTATATACATATATATATGTATATATCTGTTTACATATATATATATATATATATATATATATATATATATATATATATATATATATATATATATATATATATACATATATATATATATATATATATATATATTATATATATATATATATATATATATATATATATATATATATATATATATATATATATATATATATATATATATATATATATATATATATATATATACACACATACACATACATCTACATATATAAATACATTTCCTCTACTGTTGAATGACTGTGCTGGATGATATGTTTGAGAAAACATCAGCGTTATGTATATCTGACATGACTTAGTGGTAAACCACTTTCGCTGTGGTGTGCTGGCTCATGGGTTCAAGACTTGCAAAGGCTGTTTATTTTGTTGCTGGGCAGAACAAGGGCTTTTGGATGCAGAGTGACTAAAGCACTTTTAAGTGGGTTTGCACGATGGTAAGTATTGCTAACTTCCAGTTAAATATTTTTACACTCAGCCTCTAAAATGCTTATCCTGTGTAGGCATTGCTTACCCCCACGTAAACAGGATTAAACCAGCTTACTGCTGCTAAAAGTGCTTACTCCCACTTACCCCTGCACTAATTTCTTTAAATGAAAAGAAAAAGGTTAAAAAGGGGCACAAAGAGGGAAAGACAGTAGAGAAAATAGCTAGGGATGTGCAGGACGGGTGTAGGGTAGGTCCATAGCTGCCCATTTCTTATACAGCAACTGCTGTGCATATACACTGATTTGGAAGTAGATTTGGACACTCAAACCCCTGAAAGAGGGGTGAGGACAACAATAATATCTTGTGAAGCCAATTAGACCAGATTACATGTGTCCAGTGGACATGTGTGAAATGGACAGCTATGTATGGGGCAAGATTTTTTTTGGAAACAGAGTGCCCTTTTTTTTTAAGGTGAGAGTGGGATGTAGGGGAGGGATAGTAGATATATTTGGAGAGGTAGGTTGGGTAGGATGACAGACAAGATAGACAAGACAGCATACAGGGGCGGTATATGACACGTGGGTGGTAAACACCTTGGATGGGTAGGGGTGTTTGGAAGTTGGAAGCACATGAGCCCCCAAATGGAAAAAGTAGGACTGAGGTCCCCACCCATGGGAAGTCAACACTGCACCTTCACAGCCTGAAGCTGGCTGTGCTGGGATCTGGGTAGGAGGGGAAGGCTCACTCTCTAAATGCACCACGAGGCCCTCAAGCTGGTGTAGCTGATCTCCGAACTCCCTGCAGTGCTCGCTACACACCAGACCCCGGACCTGATGACAGGTGACAGTTTCATGTCCGTGCCCACTCCCAGGGGGGGTGAGCTCCATCCCCTGAGGCAGTTCCACCTGAAGGTGGTGCAGGGACCAGCGGACGAGGTAGTCCCGGGGTGGGCCCCAGATGTGCTGGTGCCCTGGCCAGATGAGTGGGAGTGGTGAGTACACTGGGACCATCTTCCCAAACATGCTATGGTGTTTCAATTTTAAAACATGTGGGTTAGTAATAGTCAACATTTTCCAGTATTAGGTATAACAGCATGCATAGATATTCCCATTAACCCAAAACACCAGATATGGAACAGTTGCATAGCAAACAGAACACATGCATATATGGAACCACAGTGGCCATTACAACATCATGCAGGTACATTGATGGCAGTGTGCCACCAATGTGGGAGTATTTCAACATGGCACATCCATAGAAACAAATTTCAATATTTATCAAACAATAGGACATATGTCCCAACAGTAGATTTAGTTGTACACATACCCATTGAGTTGTGTATTTAGATTATTGTTGCAGATATGGTGGGGGGAGAGAAAGTTGTTAATTAACAACTTGTATATCCCTGTAGTTCTCAATACTTTCTTAGTCAGTGCTATACTCTGTACCTTACATGTACTATTACACTACCCTATGGCCTTAGTTTGGACAGTGGTATGTTTGTAGACAACTATATATGTGAATTGTGTTTTACCTGCAGTATACACCTGTTACCTGGAATAACTGTGGAGGTATTGTTTGTTAACACTACCTGACTGTTTCTACTCATATTCCCAGATTCCAGGTTGATGTTGTGCACATACCTCTCAATCTCTTATTGCACACACTCTGGGTAAGTCTTGACAACATGCAGGTGAAACTGGGACATATTTTGACAATTGCCCTCATAAACCTTTGGTGAGTTGCTACAATGACAGGTTTGTTTTCATATACATTTTCTGAATATTTACAGGTCTGACAGTCAGTTATATGTCATTAAATGCTGCCTAAATGTCAGATATCATCACACTGATTTGCCAGGGGGACAGGGTAACAGGCAATGGATATGGGCCAATTATATGGACATTCTGAACAAATCAGTACAGTTGAGGGGTATGATTCTGCATACAGCTTACTACTACTACTCCCAGGATTCAAACCATGGTTGTGTCTGCCAAAAATAAAACAGTATACATCACAGTTGAGTGTGTTATTTAGATATTGCTGTGTATCTCTTCCCTGATTTCTGTCTATAAGTCTCCCGTGGTTTTACAATCTGACTTTGTAATTACAACACTCTTATACAGGGATTCCTAGATAGTTTTATTATGTAGCACAGTGTGGATGACAGTGATGAGTAATACATTATTATTCAGAAAAACTGCAACACTAACAATGCCATACAATACCAGACTAAACAGTACCAGTCCAGGATTTCAATCTTTTATTTCCAGGCACATTTTTCTTATCTGACAGACCTGTGGAGGGAATATTTGTTAACACTACCTGAATGTTGCCACACATATTACCAAATTCCATGTTATTATTATGCACATATGTCTCACTCTGTTACTGCACACACTCTGGTCATAGCTTCACAACATGGGGATAGAGATGGGATATACTTTGCATATTACTCTCATAACATTTTGGTGAGTTGCTAGAGTGACAGGTGGTTCTTATAGATGTATTTCTGATGGTTATGATGTCTGACATCAGTTGTATGTCATTATTTGCTGACTAAACTTCTGGAATCATCCCACTGATTTGCCAGGGGGACAGGGTGGCAGGCAGGAAATGTAAGCCAATTATCTGAACTTTCTGACAAAATCTGTACAGTTGAGGGGTATGATTCTGCATGCAGCTTACTACCACTCCCAGGATTTAAACCATGGCTGTCTGTGCTAAAATGGTTTACGTCTCAGTTGAGTGTGCTATTTGGATTATGTTGTGTATCTTTTCACTGTTTTCTGTCTAAGTCTCTCTCAGTTGTACAATACGGCCTTGTGATTACAATAGTCATATACAGACATTCGTACGCATTTTATTTATGTAGCACAGTGTGGGTAACAGTGCTTAATACAACAGCACTATTAAGAGAATGCAACACTACATTACCATATGATACCAGAGTAAATATAAGCAGTCCATGAGTTAGACCTTTATTGCCAGACTGTTACCCTTTTATTTACATACAACCTATATGAGACTCTTCCTGCCATATTGTCTGGTTTATTCAGTATATCCCATACACAATACAGGTTTTGTTCTGGCAATTAACTTTCTACTACTTTTAGATTTATTTCTTATGACAGTACATGCAAGATTATTACTAACCTGCCTCGCGGCACAGCCTCTGCAGCCTACAGGCATGGGCTTCCTGATTCACAGCCCACTCTGCTACCACTGTTAAAGACATAAGAGGAATATTTAGCCATACCTATCCATAATATACATGAGCTGGCAATTATTAAACAGGAAGTAGAATGAGTACTTACACACTGCTGGGACATCACCCTGCCTAGCTTCTTTAATTCACTGATCCAAGAGCTCCCTCTTCCTCCGTTTCAGGTCGGCATAGTGATGCCTGACCTGCTCACCAGTTTGAGGGATGCCAGTGGCACTGGTGAGGTCATGAGTGAGACGGTCCCAGGTTTCTGCTTTATATTGGGAACCCTGGTACTGGCCCTGCAGCAGTCTCTCTTCATGGTCTTTTACCAGGAGTCCTGCCATGATCTTGGACTACAGGAGGAAGCTGCAACCAGTTATGAGATGTATTCCTGCCTGTGGGGTTTAAATAGGGCAGATTTCCCATACTTGGCGTGATTGCACAGTTTTGAAAATGCTAAGCTATGGGAAAACCTGCTTACCCAAGGCTGGCATTGCTTAAAGGGGTATACCAATGGGCAAATCGATTTAGCTGGGCTACGCATTGCTTACACCTAGTAAGCAGAGGTGTGCATTGCTTAGCGTTGCTTATTTTTAAATTTGCACACTATTTGCTGTTTGGCATTGATTTATCATTCATTACATGTTATATATTTGTTTAGTATCTGTGATCCATGTGTACGTACACTGTATGGGGTACTTGTGTTTATTGGGGGATTTCACCACTTTATTGCAATGACACACACATCTGGACTTAATACAGCACTCCAGTTCACATATATATGTTATGTAGTAGGTTATACAACATAAAACTGTTTATAGATTCCTTTCACATGTAAATTGTGATTTTGCTATAGTGAGGATCTGTTTGGGTATACCACAATTTTATGTACAGTTGTGATGGCTTACTGGTTATCTGCTGTGGCTATAGTGTACAGGGTCCTGGGTTCAAGATCTGCAAGGCCTGTTTATTTTGTTGCTGGGCAGAACAGGGGTCATTGGATACAGAGTGAGTAAGGCACTTTTAAGCAGTTGTAAGCAGGTTTGCCTAGGTTTGTGTGACGGTAAGCAATGCTAACTTCCTGTTAAATATGCTTACAGAGAGTTAGCTTCAAAATTGCTTACCCTGGGTGTGCATTGCTTACCCCCGCTCAAACAGGATTAAACCCACTTACTACTGCTTAAATGTGCTTACTCCCACTTACTCCCACACTAATTTAGAAATAAATGAAACATGGGTCTTGGGAAAGTGGTAGATTTGGACACTCTATATATATTTTACTCTATTTGCTGTATGGCATGGATTTATCATTTATTACACATTATAACTTTGTTTAGTATCCCTGATTCATGTGTATGTTTGCTGTATGGGGCACTTGTGTTTATCTGTGGATTTTACCACATTTTTACAATTGCACCTCACATCTGCACTTAATGCAGTACCCCAGTTCACAAATATATGTTATTTAGTAGGTTATACAGCAAAAAAAGTTCACAACTTGCTTTCACATGGAAAATGGAATTTACTACAGTGAAAATCGAACTGGGAATGACTAATTGCAAAGTGAACGCTCTGACTACTGCAGTACTGCTTCAACTGAATGTATCTTGCTATTTATCTTCTTATGCTATTTACGCTACAGTATGCGTAGCTAAGCAATAGGCAAACCCGCACACCTAAGGTTAAATTTAATCTGTTTTTGAAAAAAACTTCTAGTGCTATTTTCTCTGGGAAGGAACAGATTACACTTATTGCTGTGGATTTCTGCATACATCTGCACATTTGGCAGACATCCTAGCAAATCCTCCCCCATACCTCTCAACCTCTTCATGCAAAATATCTGGACAAAGCTTGACAAAATGAGGTGCAACTAGGGACATATTTTAAATTGCTCTTATAAACTTAAGTAAGTTGCTAGAGTAACAGGTTTGTTTTAATATGACTTTTCTGAAGGATTTGGTGTCTGAAACTCAAATGCATGCCAGTATTTAACAACTTCAATTCTGAGATCATCACAGTGATTTGCCAGGACAAATGGGGTGCAGGCCAAATGTATGAGTGAAAAATCTGAACATTCTGTAAAGATCTGTACAGTTGGGAGGTATGCAACCCCCTATGAGCATTCTCACTCATTGTACTTGCTGAACGGCAATTCTTGAGTGCAAGGGCATGTGTATTGTAAGAGCTCTGCTCTCAGACACACCCCGTGCACTTGTCCATGCTCTGTGTCCGTTTAGGAGCAGAGGCAGCGCGCCTTCATTACTATGCATGGTGCGCTGCCATGCTGCTCTTAAACTGTTGTTTCTGTGCAGGAATAAGCTATTCCTGCATGGAACATTACTGAATCCCAGGGTATATGTGATATATAATGTTTGCAACTGAAAATACATCAGTATAGTTTGTTTTCATTTATATAAATGCATGATTGCCTATGTAATAAGGGATAATTCAATAAAAATGTTTTTTTTTGTTTAAAAAATAAAGATAGTATGGAATGCTACAAGCAGTTTTCATTTACCTTATCAGCTAAATAAAGTAACAACTGTCAGTCACAGACAAATCAGCAAAACTGCTAGTTGTCTGATAACTTTGGCACCTAAGCAAAAGTGTGGATCGAGGAGTGGAGTCTAGAAACTCGGTAGAAACTACAATGTTGAATACTTAAAGAAAAACTGCACTTTATAACTAAAAAATCTATTTCTTCACTCTTTCTTTGTTTTCTGAATTATTTAACACCTCAAAATCACAATGACTGCTTCTTAGAGATTTTTAGTTTTCTGCAAAATGGCTAGCAGTGCAGCTTGATATATCAACATGGTGTTGTTTTTCTTCAAGCCTCTTTCCGATAATCCATTTCAAGCCTGTTTTATATGAGTCATGCTAGACAAAAATAAGTAATGTTGGTGTATTCCCATGCCATTGGCATATAATGGGATCAGTGTCAGTCACTGTCATCTTTTATACCTTCTGTAATAGGGCTGCTTCTTTTATTTCTTGTACACCTTCAACTGAGTGCATCTCAGGGCTTGTTTTACAGTATGCTAAGGAGTTGTACAGCTACAACAAAAAAAGTCGCTGAATTGCAGGTCTTTGTTCAAAGTACCCTCTAATATACTCATTCCTAATTCTGTCCATCCTCTTCACATGCAATGCAAATCTTAAAATCTTTAACTCTGCCACCTCCAGCTTTGACTCCTGTCTTTTCCTCAGTGCCACCATCTCTAACCCATACAACATAGCTGGTCTCACTACTATCTTGTAGACCTTCCCTTTCACTCTTACTTGTACCCGTCTGTCACAAATCACTCCTGACACTCTTCTAGACCCATTCCAACCTGCCTCTACTCTCTTCTTGATACTTTATAAGAATTACAAGAAAATATTCTCTGACCTTTCTCTAAATGCTACAGAAATCTTTGATACTACATTTAAGTAATCTTAAAATGTAAAGCCGCATAAACAACAAACATTTAAAGTTTAAAGCTTAGCATTTCTATGTTGTGATGCTGCCTATGTAAATTTGTTAAAGGAGGTAACAACTGCCTTTGACCCACAGAATGATCTAATTGTTCTGTTTTGCTATGAGAGGCATGGCTACATTGGAAGCAGCTGTGAATCAGTGTAAGCTGTCTTCCTCTCTGCAATAAAGACAATGGAAAACTTTTTTACAGCAGCTGAGCTCCTGACATCAGAACTAATCACCTATATAAGATTGCTAGCAGTACCTAACTACACATTTTTCTGTGTCTGGGGTATGTTATGCAGGCACAGACAAATTCCTCGGCAAATTATGTGAGAAGTTAAGCTTTAAAAAAAGTAGGTGGTATTTCCTTTCCTTTGATTCCAAGACAAGGAACTTGAAGTTTTATAAGGTAAAAGCAGATTTCTAGTAGGTTTCTAGTACCTACAAAATACTGGAATTATATTGTAGGGAAAAAAGCAACCTAAAATGTGAGTTAAACTGTAGTTGAAGGTGGAAATTTCCTTTAACAAAACCTTACCACTGCTCTGCTTTGTATGGAAGAAGATTTAAAGTACCATGAAAGAGTTTAATCAGCTTACAGTTAGAATAATTCTGAGTAACTCAATGAAAAGAAACCAATGACTTTGTTTCCAAAGACACTCAAAATCATTGACTGATAACATTTTCACTGTAACTAATATTAATCTAGGTTATGTTATATTAATAGGGATATGTACTGTACTGTGGGAATGTAGGACTGCAAAGCCAAATCATATCAGTTTAGCAGTTTCTGTCAGAAGGATTTTGCTGAATAGCATTTTAAAATGGAACAGCACAGAAGTACAGTGAGTATGATATATTACAATAACACAGAATGTGTATATTTTTAGTTTCTTAGCAGAGTTTTCCTTTAATTCAGCTTCCAATACTGTTTGGATTATTTTTGTGTATGGAACTTAAATCACCAGAAAGTCTCTGCCTCACTCATGGAAAAAGTATTAATATTTTGTCAATTGGAAGATTAAAGAATGCTGTATTACAGTCTGGACCAGATGTTCTACAGGCAGCTCCTAATACAGTTACAGTATAAACAGAAGCCTCTGTTTACGTCAGGCACAGCAAATGCATTGCTTCACCACCAAAGAAAAGCCAAAACTCCTTTGATGCATTACAGACATCCTCCCAGTATTTTATCATGTATTTTCCAATATGTTTTAATTGTTATAATACAATGAGAAGGATTTGTCTAACTCGCACATAACAAATATACTGCCTCTTCCCTTAAAGCAGCCTCTGGTGTATTACTGTCTGGCCCCTAATGCATTAAGCAATTCCTGGCATGTGTAATTACAACAATATAATGAGGAAGACTCTGTTCCACTCATGTCCAACAAATATATTGCATCCCCCACTGAAGGAAGTATTACTATTTGGTTCCCAGAGTTCTTTGTGTAAGTCCCACTACTGCATGAGTATTGTAATGCAGTCTAAGACATGTATCCCACTCACACTTAAAAAAATCTATTGATTTTGGGTCTATATCAGTTCATCAAAGGTTCATTGACCCTAATACTGTGACCGTTCACATCAGCGAATGTTCACTTCAATGTATGACTTACCAAGAGAAAGGAACTAGTTGCCCAGCATTCCAACCATCACACAAAGCACAGTATTTCAAACCCACCTATCCCTACACCCCCCAACTATATATACCAACTCTGAGATCACACTACAGTGGGGAAAAAGGCAAATTTCTTACGGTGGCCAACTCACTCCCCTACCTCTTAACATGGAAATGCCAAACATCTGGACAAAGGCCCATGAAAAGTAGGTACAAATGGACAAAAATTGGGACACTGATTAATATAAAATTTGCATACATAATCATGTAACCCTGCCCACTCCAATGGAATTGTGGGATACCAACATGAAGATTGAAGTCACTAAATAATAATAAATAATGGCAGACATTTGAATTTCAGACTTCATATCCCTCAGGAAATACATAATAATGCAAAACCTGTTAATCTAGCAACTATCTGGGTTTACCGGAGCAATCTTTAAAATTTGTCCCTATTTTTGGGCCTTTGTCCCAACATTATTTTTGGTTATTGGCTTTGTCGTTTGTCCAGATTTCTTACTTTGAGAGATTAGAAGTATGGGTGAGTGCAAAACATTTTTTTAGCTAGAATAAATAGCCTATCAAATTGCAAAATAAATTACCATATAGCACATACAGCTAGGGTATAAGCAGCCCTTACCAAACTGTAGCATTGAACATATGTCCATACACAAAATTATATTTGCTTTGTCCATATTGAAAACCAAACTAATGCACAGGTACCAAACAAAAGTATAATCAACGTCAGAAGCTGCCATTCGATTTAAGGCTCTTCCCCATGGCCTACGTATACTTAAGATGCCAACCTATGGGAGCATCTATCCAGAACTTTCGAAATGCTGGCAATCTCTCAATATTTAATTGAGTGTTAACTACTTGAAACTGCTCATTGAGTTCTTTTCTCCTATCGAACAGCAATTGCTCAATGAAGTCAGAATTCAACAAAACAAGGTGTTTAAGCTTTGTACTTCTGAGACACTTAGCATTTAGACTGTCTTTGACAATGTAATGAATTATGAGACTTCAGGTGATAAAGTTAAGGAAACTCCAGCGTGATGTGAATGACTTCAGGAAGGGTCATATTTTTTCATGGCCATGGGAATCGAGGCATGCATTGGGTACAGTTAGTGACAATGTGAAAGATTTTGATGGTTTCAACACTTGAGTAAGTAATTCTGATCTCCGTCCTGTCTCTCAGAGCAGTGGTGAGAAGGAAACTAGGCAACAGTGTTCACAGGAAGTGGTCATTTTGGATGTGGCTTCTGCCTCCACTGTTAATTCAGCCTCTGAACCTTTTGCCTCAACTTCCATCACTCTTGGTTTATGCAAAAAATATTTTTTGTTGCCTGCTCCACTGCTGATAGAGCAAGATTTTCGCAAGAACTGTTGTCATTATGGATAGACATTTCTGTATTCAAAACATGAACGATATGCTGAGTGATGAAGTGACTTAAAATGTATTGCAAAATATTCTGTCAACACCTATGTAGACAGAGTTCATTTGTTTGTATATGATATTTTGTTGACTGGCCTTATTGACACTACTTTGCATAATTATTTCTATGTTGAATACCCAGTGATCCCCATAATTTATGGTTTACCTAAGATTCATAAGAGTGTTGTGTCACCTCCCATGAGACCCATTCTCTCAAGCAGAGGTTGGGTTACAGAACCTCTTTCAATTTTTCTAGAGAAAACCTTGAGATCCATTTTGGACACAGTACTTACTGCTCTCAGGGATAGTAAAGACTTCCTTGAGTCATTGTTTGTTTGGGCTGAGTCTTTTGATATTTCTAGCGAATTTATGTTTGTTACTTTAGATGTAGCATCTTTGCTCACAGTCATCCCTAATGATTCGGGGATTGAAAGTGTCAGGAATTTTTTAATTTAGAGACCTGATTTTCCAGCTAGTAAGATTGAGCTCATTTGTACACTCCTTGAGATTATGTTGGAGAACAATATTTTTACCTTTGGGATCAAATATTTTATTCAAAATAAAGATGTAGCAATGGGCACTGCTTGTGCCAACAGCTACGCCAACTTGGTGTTAGATTTTTGGTAGTCTGAGACTGTCCTGATTGGAAATCGCTTTGTACATCACACTTATTTTTATAAGCCATTTGTATATGATATCTATCTTGTCTGGGGGGGGTCTGAGGACGTTGATAGGTTCATTGAGTTTTAACATATGACCACTAGTTACTTGAAAGTTAGCCATTTTAGTTCATGTGAATCTGTACTTTCTTTGATGTTAAGTTTGATAAGGACGAGCTTTGTGGCCTTCGTACAAGCATTTATAAAAAACAGGTCAAGAGGAATGCTACTATGCACCCCAGACATGTGAACAGGAATACACTTAAGGGACAGGTTCTCAGGGTTATGCAACTCCATAATAATGACACTGATCTCAAGTCAGCACTTGTTAAATTAAAGGAAGATTTTTTTTGTAAGAGGGTACAAAGAGAATGAGCTAGACCTGTGCATTACAGAAGCTTCACAAACAAGAAATGATAAAGGAAGACCCTATTTTTCCAGAAGGAACATGGTTGTTCCTGAGCAAGAAGTGGTCACTATTAATAGAAATAAACTACTCTTTACTTTTTCAAACAACATCAGCATTGTGTGTGATGTCATTAGAAAGCATTGGTCGGTGCTATTAACTGAATCTGAAATTAGGAAAATTGTTGATGTTCAACCTAAATTCACTTTTAGGAATCACTTGTCTTTGAAACATCAATATGTTACAGAAACAAAGATAAGGACTTAGGCTCAGTGATAGAATGTAGCGGCACCTTCAGATGTGCTTACTGCACCGCATGTAGATATATCTACATATACACTTCTTTTGTACATAACAGAATGGGTTTCGTATCACTTTCATTTTTTTTGCTAACTGTAGGAAAAAATGAAAAATGTGGTCTATTTTACTTTCTGTTTAGTAAGTGATGCATTCTATATAGGCAAAACCAATTGGTTGTTAATGGACAGGACATTAGAACATCAAAGTGATGAGAACAACAAATGCTAGCTAAACATGTTATTAACTGTGGGCAGCAGCATTCATTTAAATTCTTTGTATTAGAGATCATTTATGTTGGTGATAGATTTGGAAATATAAAAAATAATACTGACTGCACAGAACAGAAATGGATTGTGTTTTTGCAAGCCTATATAGAACCAGGCCTGAATGAATGAGTCTCCCTTAAGCCTGTTTTGAAAGCACCTCCCCTTAAGCATTAATTTTGGTTTATAGTTATAGTTTAGTTAGTATGCATTCATATTATGCGTTTCTTATTTTTTCTGTCCATTCTTTTTTGGACATATTAGATTGTCCTCCTTATTAGGACGTTACTTGTGATTTTTATTTTTTGTCATTAGATATCGTTTGTCCCCCTGGTGTTTTTACAGTTTTTTTATTAAGTATTTTTAAACTGCGACTTTATTATACATGGCATTATATATCTTCATTTTATATTTGCTTTGTTGTTTTATATATCCTTATTAGTACAGTGTTTATTTATTATTTTTTGTTTTTATGGAGTTTTTGCAGTTAAGCTTTTTTTTTTTTTGTTGCATAGACATTTATCCTACAGCGGCCTTATTATACATGATACTACCTATCATTATCCTATATTGTTTGTCCCCTTGGCATTTTTGCAGTTTCTTTATTAAGTATTTTTTAAGCTGTGGCTTTATTATACATGGCGTTGTATATCTTTTTTATATCAGGTTTGTTGTTCCACATGTCCTTTTTAGTACAGCGTTTATTTATTATTTTTTGTTTCTATTGTGTTTTTACAGTTAAGCTGCTTTTTTCCCCTTGTATAATTCTTTAATCCTACAGTGGCCTTATCAAACATGATATTATGTATCTTTATTTGTTCTTTAATGTGCAGTTTCTTTATTTTAGTAAATGTTGTCTTTGTTTTTTAGATTTTTGCTTCCTCTTACAGTTTTCATTCGTTTATTCTTTGGTTGACATTTCTGGTTTAGGTTTCTGTCAGGCTGCTTTTTGTGGTCGTTCATTGGTAGATATATAAGTTTAGTAGCTATATATCTCCTGTTTGACCTAGGATGTTTTCATATATTTTTTTCTTAGTCCTTGTCTTGATTTGTCAAGGTGTTTTTTGTTTGTTCATCGTAGTTACATGTACCAGAGGTGCTATTGTTGTTTAATTGTCTCTGGAGTCATTAGGATTTTATTATATGCACTAGCCTTATAAGCTCTCCATACTATACATTATATGTATTTTTGTTTTGAATGGTATTTAGTTTTTTCCTCAGATATTAGACTAAGCAGGCTTTTTATGGACAAATGTAATTTTAGCTGTGTGTCTTCTGTTAACATTTTTATTGGCCTATACACCAGGATGTGAGTTTTGACTGGCTGATCTTGTTGTTCAATGGCTTCTAAATGTGCATCCTTAGTTACCATTGATAGGTGTTTCCGTTCCTGGTTTTTCTACTCATTTACTTCATTCACTTTATGATTGGTTATTATGCCTGAAATTGCCCTTTGATGGGTCTTCTTTGTGGCTGTATCATTTTGCAATGAAAGGGGGGACTACATTCCATTTTTAAGATGATCATTTTAGATTCTGGCTTTATTTCTTATTAGTAATTTGATACTGTGTTCAGTTTCTAAGTTGTTGGTATAATTGTAATGCCAGATTTATGGAATGAGGTGTTTGATGTACAGTTATGCTGAGTTGATTACTGGCTATCTTTTATCTTAGGAATGCATAAGCACTTTATTTACATTCGTGCTTGGATTCCTTTTAATCACAATTTATTTTTAGGTGGCGCTTTTGCTGAAGATGTCTTTCCTTGATTGTTACTATTTTTTCATTTTTCTATTGGCAAATTAGCTTGTAATTGCCATCTGAAAGGTCACCTTACTGGCTGTATTGCTTTGGAAAGGATGTGTATAACTTTTTCTATTTTTAAGGAGATTGGTTCAAACTCCGTTTTTGTGCCATATTAGGAATTATCATGGTGATTAGTTTTTGATAGTTCTATGATATTTTTAATGCTGGAATATCTCTTAGGTACTTAGAGAGGGGTATTTTGCTATACAGCTGTGCCTACTCTTGATAATATTAGCTATACATTTTATACTGCTGATATAAATAAGCAGTTTAAGTTCATTGTTTTGGATTTTTATAAATATAGATCTGCTTTAATATTTTAATTGGCTACAGCTCATTGTCTTCAGAACGCCTAGTCTGATAAGCTATTAGTGACTGATGCTTTCCTCAACCAATAGCTTCTCTTATTTTAATGTTTTATCCAATGTGAGGCATCTATGTGTGGAGCATTTTCCTTGATCACTAAGTAGGTATTTTCACAGGTCCTTTGTTATGGAGGGCAAGTGTATCTTTTATTCAACCATTTTTGATTGGTTGTTTTTACATTGACATAAGAGATCTGGTCTGGTTCTTTATTTTTATAGGCATTTTATAAGTCACCTTATTTCCATTTTATATTAGTATTTTAACATGTGATTTTGTCCTGGTAATTTGAGTGGTTTGTATTTGCTTTAAATGTATATGTTGAGTTTGTATTCTTGGTCTGAAGAAGCTGTGTTGGTTTACCGCAAAATCACTCACCTTTTTGTCAATAAATACTTTTCGTGTTACTCAGTCATGGCAGTTTGGAATATTTTACTTCTACAACATCAGAAACAGGTCTCCTCCAGTTTGATAATTAAGAGTAAAAATCATTAGATTACAAACACCTTCTCTTGACATTCAAAGTAACAGAAAATGAAGTCAATTTCTTCTGATGTTCCCTTTACCAATATGGCCTCCAAAGAGGAGCAAAATACCAAACAAGCCTCTGCTGGTACCAAAAGACCAGATGCAGTGATGAGGCAGTGGTTCCCCCAATGAACATGGGAAAGTAGGGCAGAACAAAAATGTGTCAGAACGAAAAATAAATACAGTCTTCAAAACATAACTGAAACACTGATATAAGAAAACAAGAAAGTTTCAACAACTACTGCCAACCCGAGCAATCTATCATCACACATTTATACTACAGCAAAAAAACAATAAACAGACATAAAATATATAAACAACACATTATCCAGAACAATCCCCAAAAACATTGCTTTCCTCTTTACTGAAACTTAAGTTTTCCTTACAAGGGAGTCTTCTCATGTGGAGCTACCAATTAGTAAAATGATGCAATTACCTAGCACAGCACATGTGCCAAAAACGGACTATATTCTACAATTATTTTCTCACTCCCCAACAGAGGAATACATATAGATAAATAAATTATCTGTCTCCATTTCACTTTCAAAAAAAAAAACTCAAAATTCCTCCCCTACCACCAGATCTAATAAAAATGGAAATTTCTTAGTATTTACCTCTGACATTGATGCCATTATGTCCATACTGGAACCTAGAACAGAATAAAAATAGAAATGTTTGAAATAAGAAAAGTCAAGTATCCATCGTTAACTTTCACCGAGGCTGATAATGGGGAGGGGTTTTAGTAATAAGCATCACAATTAATGAAACAAACCCATTAATATGAGTAGATATATCTTTAAACATGTATACTTACATAACTTGCGCTTTTATCAGACTCAAAATGCAAATGGGGGGTGTTGTGCTATATTTGCACAGTACCTTGGATGCACACAAAATGCATTAGGAAATAGTGAAGTAAAGTGAATTACTGTGATCAGGTTGTCAAGTTATGAAAAATAAACACTCTGTACTGATAGTATCACTATCAGAGCTAACCAGAAGCCATAGCTCACCCCTAAGGTATATGAGCTTCTGAAAGAGAGAAATGCAGCTTACAGGGCTAAGGACAAAGCAGCCCCTAAGTGTAGCAAGAGGTAATCTGAGGAGAGGTATAAAGAAGGCTAAGAGGCAGTATGGCAGAAAGGTACAGATCAACTTTGAAGACATGAAGGCTGCAAGGAGACTATGGCAATGCATACAGGAGTTCACTGACTACAAAAACAGGTTAGCACAGTGTGAGGACAGCATTGAAGTTCTGGACAGTTGGAACATCTTCTTTCATAGATTTGAAGTAAGAAACAACAGGTTGGCACTAAAGCCACACACTGATGAGAAGGATGCAATACTCAGCCTCAGCACAGAGAAGGTAAGAAGAGAGCTAAGGAGAATGAACCTCAAGAAGGCTGCTGGCCCAAACAACATACTGGGCAAGGTGTTAAAAGGCTGTGCTGATCAACTATGCACAGTGCTCTAGGAAATATTTAACCACCTGTCTTGCCATGGTAAATGTACCCTCATGCTACAAGGAAATTAGCATCACTCCATTACCTAAGAAAACCACTCCCTCCAGCCCTAATGACTACAGATCAGTCTCTCTGACATCCACTGTTATGAAATGTTTTGAGCGGCTGATCAAAAAGCATCTTTCAACACGCCTACCTCCTGATTTTGACCCTCTGCAGTTTGCGTGCAGAGCTAACCGATCCATGGCTGATGCCATATCAGTAGCACTACACATCTCCCTTGAGCATTTAGATGGCAAAGACAACTATGTGAGTATGCTGTTCATAGACTTCAGCTCTGCATTTGATACGGTGGTACCAGAGCAGCTGACTAACTGTCACATTTAAGAATCAGTAAGCATATCTGTAATTGGATCGTGAACTTCCTGACTGAGAGACCACAAAGGGTGTGTTCAGGTAAAAACACATCAAAGTGCATCACGCTAAACACCAGGGTTCCACAGGGATGTGTTCTCAGCCCACTGTTATTCACCATCCTGACCCACGACTACTATGCTAAGCACAAGTGCAACCATATCATCAAGTTTGCTGATGACACCACAATCATGGGGCTCGTCACAAAGGAGGATGAAAGGGGGTACAGAGAGGAGGTGGCATCTCTGATCAGTTTGTGCGAGGGGAACAACCTTGACCTGAAATTAAGCAAGACCAACGAGATTATCATCGACTTCAGGAAAAGGAGATCAAACCACCCATCAATGGTGAGAGTGTGAGGAGGCTTAACAGTACAAAATTCCTGGGTGTACACATATGAGAGGATTTCTCGTGATCGAAAAACACCAGCCAACTGGTCAAGAAAGCACACCAATTCCTGCACTTTTTAAGAAGGCTGAAAAAAGCTAAGCTTTCTCCGCATACTCTCTCCACCTTTTATAGAGGTACAATAGAGAGCATCCTCACCTGCAACTTCACATTGTGGTTTTGAAGCTGCACAGTTACAGAAAGAAAGTCGCTAGAAAGAGTGGTGTGGGTTGCAGAGAAGGAAACAGATTCCAGTCTTCCATTGATACAGCATCTTTATTCTGCAAGAAGCATCTGGAAGGCCACCAACATAATACAGGACAACAAGCATCCTGTGCATGGACTGTTTAAGCATCTGGCATCGGGCAGGAGATATCGCAGCATCTGTTGCAGGACTACAAGATTTACTAACAGTTTATACCCTACAGTGATTAGACTTCTGAACTCAGGCACTAGTCGCAGGGGTCTGGACATATAATAAGTCCATTTTTATTTACTTGTGCAATATATACTTACATATATTCCAAGTAAGTGCAACATTTATTTATTATATCCATAGTCAGTATTATTTAAGTCACTCAAGTGCAATATTAGATAAATAACTTAGGCATTATAAAAGTTGTTTTGATTTACTTTAAATATGATATTTAATTTAACTCAGGAGAGGGCATTCTTTCTTGCATGTATTGGGAGTAGTATTGTATTTGTTAGTTGTGTTTATTCCTTTGCTTGTATGTGTTGTTTCATTTTCCTTTGTAATCTCAAGAATTGAGCTGATGCATGAAATTTCATTTAGGCTACACATGTGTAGTTCTAAATGACAATAAAGTTTATTTTGACTTTGACTTTAATGCTTCACATCACATATTTTACCAGAAAGCTATAAATGCTGAACCACAGCATCAGAAGTACATTAATCACCGAAACGCAATTGGAGATACCCAGATTACAATGGCAAGGTAGCAAGCAACACAGTGAAAGGGGTGGCAAGAGAACAGAACCAACTCACCTGCAGCCCAAACTGCTAAAGTGCAAAAAAGGACAAAGATCACTACAACAAAACACAGACTTTCAGTTCATCCTTTCAGACATACAGTTTTCATTTATTTTGTTCATTTTCTTTATCAAACAGGAGAACATGGATAAATACCAAAAAATTACCAACTCAGCTGATACCGAATCCTGACTCTTGGATGAGCAACATCATGACCAGACAGCATACCAGACAAGTTCAAGCAGTGGTGCAGGAGTATCAC
>NC_056746.1:997909246-998036746 GCF_019279795.1 Protopterus annectens | reverse complement strand
TGAGTCCTGAAAGGACAAAACTAGGAACACAAAAAAATAAATATACACACCCTGGCATACACAACACATCAAAACAAGGTATATAGAAGAAGGGAGCGGTCACAGCAGCAGTGATCATTTGAAGATGTACTGTTATAGTAAGTTTACTTACACAACTGTACTATGTTCATCATATTGATTGCTGCTGCTTTGGGTATATGGGTACATTACCCAGCTTACTGTATATGAGAAATGGAAATGGGAGTGTCCAGGAACCCCTGCAGAATGGTCCTAGCAAATCAAGCTTGTATTGCCTTTTAAATGTATATGTACAGAATCAAGTTGCTTCTCTCCTGGGATACTTCTAGAATCCAACACTTTACAAAAAGTCATAAATGAGGACAAGGCCCTGGAAGAGTGGAGGACCCTGCCTGGACTAGTTTTGTTGTGATGAGCATAATATAAGGTAATTTATTGAGACAACCATTTAGAAACAGTCTGCTTTGACACACGTTGTCCCTTCTTACCATCACAAGAAATGAACAACTGATCCAAAGATCTGAAAGATTTAATTCTGTCAAGACAGTACCCGAGTTGTCTGTGGACATCCAAGGTATGGAGCACCTTTTCTCCCTCATTTAAAATTTCAGAAAAGAAAATGAGGAGATGGATACTCTGGCTTAAAGTAAACTTGGATACCACTTTAGGCATAAAAGAAGGTTTCGTTTTCAAAGAAACCCTGTCTCTATGGAAAATGAGGCACGGCTAACTCACTTTAACAACTTGCAAAGGTCCTCTTCTTGCAGAGGCAATCAGGAAAACTGTTTTCCATGTTACTAACCTCAATTCAGCAAAAATAGCTGGTTTAAATGGAGCCAGTGTTAGTTTCTCTAACATGAGTTAAGATCCTAAGGAAGGGTCATTGGTTTTCTTGGAGACATCTTAATCAAAACTCTTTTCAAGAACATTTGGACATGAGAATGCTTTGAAAGAGGAGACTCCATGAGTAGACATACTGAAATGTCTGATAAATGGGCCATGATGGAGAAGTAAGAAAGGCCATAAGATAGCAGTAATTCACACAAATATTGTAAAACCAGAGGACAACTAGTCCTGAATCGATGCTGGTCATGCTGTTGTCACCAACTAAAAAACCTTTTCCATATATGATTTTCTAGTAGCAGGCTTTCTTACCTCCATTAATACCTGCTACAAATCCTCAGTAAACAGGTGCCTAAAAGAAATTAAGACCCTATCATCCAGGCAGTCAGATGAAGTTGACTGGGGTCTGGGTATATCAAATTCCACTGATCTCGTGTAAGTAGATCCATTCTGTGAGAAAGCTTCTGGTAATTGCCCCTAGCATTTCCAAAAGAAGGGAGAATCACCACTGACTGGGCCAGGAAGGAGTCATCACAATGATCCTGGGGCAATCCTTCCTTATCTTCAGAAATACCCTGAATATCAATGGAAAATGTAGAAAACCATACAGGAACATTCCTTTCCAAGGAAAGGAAAAGGTATATTTTCTTCCAGGCCTTCTAGCATGGAGTCCTGGAGCAGAATCCTGTCAGCTGATCATTCAGAGTGGAAGCAAATATGTCTACTTGAAGTACTCCTCACAGATAGATCAAATCTTGGAAGACCCACTGATCTAGTTTCTATTCATGAGCTTCTGCCCTTGTCCTGCTCAGTTTGTCTCCTACACAGTTTTGCTCTCACAGAATGTAGGATGCCTGTAGAGTGAGATTGTGCTGTGAAGCTATATGCCGGTTTATACAGTTAGTCTGACAAAGGCATGCAACCTGATTTCCCCTTGCTTGCTATGTAGAATGAGATTGTGCTGTGAAGCTATATGCCAGGTTAATACAGTTAGTCTGACAAAGGCATGCAACCTGATTTCCCCTTGCTTGCTATACTACATGGTTGTGGTATTGTCTGTACGAACTTGAAGAAGTCCAGAGGACAAAAGGTGATTCAAAGAGTTGAGTGCCTTGAATAGGGCATGCATCTCATTTATATTTATGTGCTTGGATCTGACCATTATCTTCCGCACACCTTACACTTTTGGCCCTCCTGAAACTGCTCCCTAAGCAACATCCAAGGTATCTGGGATGACTGACTGTTTTGGAGCACGGAGGGAGAAGGGTGACCTGGATTTAGAGAAACCTGCTGTCTCTACCAGGTGATTTCCCTTCTGGCAAATCCCAGCACTGGGATTTGAAAAGACAAAGAATGTTGGTGCTAGGACCAAAGAGATTTCAGATATCACTGTATGTTTCTCTTGCAGATTCTTACCAAAAGTATCATGAGAATCATAGATACCATGAGATCCAATATTCCTCACAGTGGCCCAAGTCTGGGTGGAAAACTTTAGAAACAGACCAAGATATAGATCAATTTTTTTTCTGTAGAAGAAAAGCTCTTTGAACAAAGGTATCTAGCTGACACCCTAGGAACACGATCCTGTGTGTAGGAGCCAAAAAAGACTTTTGAATGTTCTCTTGAAATCCCAGCTTGTTTAAGAGATCTCTCACCCAAGTAATAGATTTCTGACACTTTGAAAAAGATTTGCAAGGAAAACCAAGCCATCTATATATGGAAAAATGTACATACCCTTTAGCCTGCAATGGGCTACAGCTGGAGTTAGACACTTTAGGAACACTCTTGGTGCGGTAGATAGTGCAAAAGGTAAAGCAGAGAACTAATAAAGTGATCTAGACACACAAAACCTTAAGAAAAGCTTGAAGCTCAGATGAATAGGGCTGTGATGATAAGTATCCTTAGAATCTAATGTTATCAGGAAACTTGAACAAGGAAGAAGAGGTAAGAGATTGTGAAGTGACAGCATTTTGAACTTAGGCACTATCACAAACAGGTTTAGGAAAGAAAGATCCAGAACTGGTCTCCAAGCATTTTTTTTCGGTGCTAAAAACATCCTTGAATAAAAGCTTTTCTCAACTTAGGAAAGAGGAACTGGTTCAGTCACTCCCTGGAACTGCATGTGTGTTGAACTACAGCGGGAAATAAAAGAGTCTGGTCTGGTGTGGTGGATTAGGAATTACCCCCTGAAAAGGAAGGATTTCTTCCCACTGGTATCTGTAACCTTGATGAATGATCTTGAGGACCCATTTGCCCAAAACTATCTATTATCAAGGAGAAGAGTGGAAACTGACTTTCTGGAAGGGAAAAGGGACTGCCAGACAGAACTGGATTCAGCCGTATGTGACCTAGGCAGTTGCCTATTACTCATTGGCTGGGGGGGGGGTGCTGGCCAAGGGGGGCTGCCATAACATTTAATTTTTAATTAGAAAACAAATTACATCTGTTTTTAACAGCATTCTTCTTTAAGAATGCAACACACTCTGTGTCTGTGTGTGTGCACTGACACAAGCACATCTACATTCCTGAGAAGCAGCATGTGTCAGCTCGTGCATGTTGTGGCTGCTGTCTCCTTCTTTTCCATTCATGCAGAATTTTAAAGTTACTTGGGGCTTGGATTACTCCAGGACATGACAAAAATGTCTGTGAGGTGTGTGTGTGTGTGTGTGTGTGTGTGTGTGTGTGTGTGTGTGTGTGTGTGTGTGTGTGTGTTTGTGTGTGTGTGTGTGTGTGTGTGTGTGTGTGTGTGTGTGTGTGTGTGTGTGTGTGTGTGTGTGTGTGTGTGCGCGCGTGTGTGTGCATTCACGAGTGTGTGTAATGCCCTGTTAAGGATTGAATGTTACTTAATTAACTTTACATAAATTTAATAAAATAACTCAAACCCTGTACCTTGGGTATAGGAAACAAGAACATGAATCCTCTACACCAACTACCAGATTACCTAAGAGTTTCAGGACATTTTTCAAGGAATTGTGATTTTCACTGCATTTTCCAGGAATTGTGAGTTTCAAGGAAAGTAAAGTTTACTGTTGCTCATGCTAAATCTGTTTTCAATGTGTAACTGTTTTCATAGGTTCATAGGTTCATACTAGGCTATCTGCCCGAGGGCATTTACAAGCCTAGCCCATAGTTTTGTGCCTTACGACACCCCTTTAGTTTGGAGAAACTATGCCCATTATTTTGCTGTGCCTCTGTCGAGCAGTGACACTGAGGTAATCCCTGGGGTATATCTGCGATCTCCCATCCATTGGTCAAGATTCCTCTTGAATAAGGCCAGCGAGGTGCTCTGCCTCACATATGCTGGGATTTTGTTCCACAGCATAGGGAGTCTTTGGGTGATGAATCTATCCCTCCAGCATGTCCTATTAATAACCGTGTCGAGGTTTAAGTCTCCCGCCCTTGTGGCTCTGAGGGATCTAGATTTTTTGAGGTGAAGCATGTTCATCAAATCTGGGTTTGACATGGCCTTGTATGTCAGGCACAGGTCACCTCTGAGCAAGCGGTAAGCAACTGAATAGAGCTGGAGTTCTTTCAGTCGGGCAGCATAAGACAGATTTTTGAGACCCTTTATCCTTTTGGTGAGGAACTTTTGTGGCCTCTCCAGCTGCTGCAAGTGTCGGGTCAGATACATTCCGAATGGGGCATTGTACTCAATCATTGGTCTGATGAGTGATGAGTATAGGGAGACTATGACCTCCCTTGATCTAGATGTGAATCCCTTCATGATAAGGCCTTCGCCAGGTCGAGGTAGGCTGTATGGACTGCCTTTCCCTCATCAATGGCCTTGGTGACTGTTTCAAAAAAGTCAACCAAGTTTAAAAGGCATGATCTGCCTTTGACAAAGCCAAACTGGGTTGGATCCAAAGTCTGCAAATTCCCTATGTCTTTATTTATGAGATCCATTATGATCCTCTCCATGGCTTTGCAGATAAGGCTTGTCAAGCTAATGGGACGGTAATTTCCAGGGTCGGTGGAGGCACCGCCTTTGTGAAGTGGGACCACAGTCGCTGTGCGCCACTCCCTGGGTACGTATCCGGAGGTGAGACTAAGATTAAACAGCTGTCCTAACTGTGGGTTTAATTCCTCGTTGAGTTCGTGGAGCACACAGCCGGGGACACCATCAGGTCCCATGGATGCTGTGTTTTTTGCCTTGGAGAGAGCAGTTCTCACCTGGGCGTTAGAGATGTTTGGGGGCTACAATCATTTGGTATAGATATCTCTCCTTTTGGGGGGGAGGGGGAGAAGTTTGCACTGAACCTGTCAGCCAGTATGTTGGCAATGTCTGTAGGATCAGTAATCTTCACATCATTTTGAACTAATTCTGAGCATATCTGGGAGTTTCCTCCCAGGTTTCTAACATAGCTAAAGAATGCCTTATGATTGTCTTTTGAGTCCTTAGCTATTTTTCTCTCAAAATTTGCTTTGGATGATTTTATGAGAGCTCTTAGCTTTTTACTTATAGTGATCAGCAGTGTCTTACCTTTTAAGGATTTTGCTCTATCTTGTAGTAGCTTCCTCCTTTTGTTGTAGAGTTTGTTTATGGCTGGGGTCCACCAGACTGGACGCTTGCCTTTGGTACAAAGAGTCTTTGTTTTGCTTGGGATTGCCTGATCCATGCAGCCCTGCAGGTGCTGGTAGAAGGCATTTGTAAGTGATTCAGCGGCTTGAGTAATGTTTACCGCCGGCTCGGGGGCCTTAAAGGAGACCACACTAGTCTTTAGAAGTGTGAAGTCGGCTTTCGAGAAGTTCTTTACTGTGGTCTTTTTTATTTCAGGTGGGGGTGGGATGAGGACCTCCAGTGAGATTAGTTTGTGATCTGATCTCACCAGTGAGGGGTATACTTCCTTTGTTGAACATTGTGCTCCCATGTTCGTGATGATGAGATCAAGTATGTTTTCTCCTCTTGTGGGGATGGTGACTAGTTGTTCCATGGCATTTGAGTTTATGAATTCCAGGAACTTTTGGGCTAGAGTGTTTGGGCTTGAGTAGTGTTCCCAGTCTATATTAGGGTAATAGAAGTCACCTAGTATGATGGTGTTCGGAGATACATTTATCCCCTCCAGTGTTTTCAGGAAAGCCATGTGAGGTTCCTGAGTTTGCGAGGGTGGCCTGTAACATGCTGCAAATTGCAGAGCAGTCTTGCCTATGGTTAATTGCACCTGGATGGTCTCCGATGCATCATGCGTTGCCACCAATCTTGAGGTGTGGGTGTCCTTGATGAATATGGATACCCCCCCTCCTTTCTTGGTATTGTCCGGATTTTGGGGCCGGAACACATGATATGAGGTAAAGCCTGATAGTGCTGGGGTGCTCTCAGGAGCCTTGAACCAGGTTTCTGTCACAGAACAGACATCGATGTTCTCCATACTGAGAAGGGCCTCGAGTGCGTGCATTTTGAGGTTGAGACTTCTGGCATTGAGCAGCATTACCCTTAGTTTTTTTTCTTTATTGTGTTCTAAGGTGGTAGGTTTAGAATTTGAGCCTTGCCTAAAAAAGGCACTATGGGGGTGGCAAGAGCCTTTGCCAATATCCGAATCCCAGGGTGACAGGTGCAAGCCATCCCTCATGAAGCAGCGTGGCTTGTCCAGCATGTCATCCCAGGCAGACAGACATTGGATCCCCTTTGAATGACACCAGAGTTTAAGCCAGTTGTTAAAGCTGATCATCTTATCTCTGTATTGTGGCATCATTCTTGGTGAAGGTAGGATACTGCTCAAGGTCAGGGTCATACCTGGCTGGGCTACATAATCAGAGAGCTCCTCAATGTCTCTTTTCATGTAGTCCAAGGAGGTATGTCTCAGGTCGTTTACACCAGCGTGGACAATGACTGAGTCGTACTTGTACCTGCTGTTGAGAGACCTGAGTGCTTGCTTTATGTGGCGGATTCTAGCGCCCGACAGGCAGCTTACTGTGACCTTCTCCTTACTCAGTCTGGTGAGCGGGACGTCAGTGTGTCTGACTATGGAGTCACCAATGACTAGTGTGTCTGGCATTGTGTTTGGCCTTAAGGGCTGTGACTGTTTGACACTCTGACTGTGTGGTCTATGTGCTTTAGCAAACGGCCATCAGTATTTGTGCTATGCAATTTGAAAGCAGTGCTAGTAGCACAATAGGTAGTACACTTGCCTTTGGTATAAAAGGCTGTAGGTTCTACTCCCACAACATGTAGACAGAATGTTGACACTGGTATACTTGATGAGGGTGCTACAGTCTTGAATGTGTCCATCTTTGGATGAGATGCCTAGTAGCTATAAATCTGTTGATAGTTTGCCAGCCATTCCCTATTGCAATAATACCAGCTTACATTTTTTTAATGTAACATAGGCAATTCATTCTTCAAAGGCAGTGGGCACTGAATTTGTAGATGATACAATGAAATGTAAAGTTGCTTGCCAGTAGCAATCTTCATTAGTTACAGATCTGTTTAATGTGGAATTACTCAGATGAATTTTACTTCTGCACAGATTGTGCATAGTGAATGATACTGGTGAATTTTAATGAAGTCTGAGTGGCCTTTTATGTTTGAAATGTCCTGAAATGGGTAGTTTCATCATTACTGATTCATACATTTTGTTTCAATGTTTTCTGGAAAAAAAATGTTTAAAACTACAAATTTAAAACATACTCTGACAAGTGGGGCTGTATTATACAAGGAATATAATTTAATTCAATCAGGAAGGTGAATCAATGAACACATGCATGTATGCATGGTCTAAAAAAATGTGTGCAAGGGGTCTACAGTTTGAAAACAGCCCAAAGGTAAACTTAATCCACCACTGTCCATGCATTTTCTTTTAATGTGGGTTTTAATGCTATTTCAATGGCAGAGAAGTTTGCTGTTTGTGCCAAGTCATTTTTCATTCTGAAACTGAGAAAATTTGAAATAATAGTTTTAAATTAAATCCAAATATCTGTAATCATTCTAGAAGAGGAAAACAGTATGCACACTGACAGGTTTGGACAGTTTTTATGGTAACTGGGGAGAAATAGCCAAGTAATGGGATACTGGAATGACTGGGGGGTGCTGCTGTGGGGAGCCCAATCAATTACCCTGCCTAGAGCTCTAATTTACCATGATCTGGCTCTATTGCCAGGCTGACTGAGTGGGGGAACAAGGTCCCCTAAACAGTCATTCTGACTTGTTGGACTGGCCTTGGTGAGGGGAGTGTGGATCCTGGATTCTGTTTGGAACCCTGTCATTACTTCTTAAATGTCTGTCTACCATCATTGTGTTGATGTGTATGTTTTTTGCCCAAATTGGATGAGGGGTTAGAGAATCCCATAGAAAATTTGGAAAAGGTGGGCTAAAAAATCTTACAGATTCCCTATGTCAACTTACCCCTTTCATCACATTTTTTGATAACTCTGCAGCAAAGGAACCAAAAGCTAACTCTTTATCCAAAGAAGAATTTAAAATCTCACTTTTCACATAATCTGGGATATTCTAAGAATGTAGTCAGGTAAACCTCCTCAAAACAATACCAGTGTCTTTTGCCCTGAAAGAAGTATCAACTGAGTCATGTATACACTATAAATGAGTAGTGACCTGGGCAATGGAAGAAATCAAAGTATGTAAAGCAGATGTTTCCTCACAAGAAGAAACTGCAGACCAAACATTCCTCATCTCTTCACAATTAGAATACACTTTATCATACGAACCTAACAATTCAAAATTCTGAAAATCAAAGTTGGAGAAGCATACCTATTTTTTCCATACTTATCAAAAATCTTCCCATCCTTGACAGAAAGTATTAGACTGGAATTAACCAAATGTTTAGCAGCAGTAGAACTAAAGCTATAGCTGCTGGGTCAGGATTGGGAAGAATGCACAAAAACCTAATAGAGTGAGGAATTTTATGTATTCTGTCTGCCTTTTTAGGGTGAGCAGGCTGACTATCAGGAACATTGCAGGCAAAAGCACACACATCCTGCAGTGCTGACAGAACTGGTGGAATGAGTGAAGGTTCTGGAAATAACTTCTGTAACAGCTCCTACTATTTTTTGAGGGACAGAGTAATTTCAGTATTCTCCCACTGAAAACAATGGCACATTCTGGAAATAGTCTCAGAGAAAGATAAACCCCCACAGGGAGAATCAAAAACTGATATCTCATGACCGTATGAATCTTAAAACTAAGGAGAAAACCCAGTATCTATCCCTTCATCTTTCTGTCCAAATTCAGAATCTTGAATCTCTCTTCAGGAAAATTGATATCTCTCTCTCTTTTACCAGAAACCACCTTATAAGAAGGATCAATACCCAGAATTAAACCCTGATCCAGACCAAATAAACTCCTTCACTCTAAGGAAATTTGAGGAAGGATACATGCATGTTTAGTTTTCTGTTTCTTTTTCAAAGGAAAAATGGGTCCAACTGTATTATTAATGGTGACTGCACGAAAAGCTTCCACGGGACGTGCACAAAATTCTGCTAAACAGGGAAGCCTTCCTTGTCCCTCCCAGGACTGACAAGAGTGGATTTTCTTTGCCCACTGAGGGTACCCCAACAGCCACAGAGGACTTGGCTAACCCCAGTACATAGTGCCTGTAGATGCTATACCGAAAGGATCTGGGGTAAATGATAAGTGGTCTGAGGAACAAGGTATAAGCACAGCAGAGCTCCCCCCCCTTGACTGAGACAAACTACTAGTCTGCTGTGGTGGCAAAGGCTGTTTGCTTAACTTTTTCTTTTTGTGGAAGTAAGAAGGACCAACCATGGGACTGATAGTATGTTTCATGGTCAAGCCAAAAATGGGGCCTCTTTCCAATGTAAAACAAACAGCAAGAGCCAGTAACATTTTTAAGTATTTAAAAGTCACTTGTTTCACAGAAAAAACACTGTACAAAGCATTTTAAAATACTCTGCTAGCCATAAAAAGTAAAATAAGCACAGTTTATCTACAAAGGAAATGGTTTTCAATTACTTTAAACAACTTTTAAACCAATGTTAAGGGTACCAGATAACTTTCACGTGACACAGTTCAGCAGAGAATAACACTTTTCTTTATTGAAAAGAAAGGCATTTACATGGTAAATTATGAAATAAATGTCTTGTCTTCTCAAACAGTAGAATCAAACATTCTTTATATCTTTTCTGATTAAAAGCAACATGACTGTATCAATCTTAGAACAACCACTGACCAATTACAATTAACACTACAGTATTAATTCTCCTAAGATTCCCTGACTCTTTGTTTATAACTTTTCATATTAGGCATGAGTTCTGCATTGCATAAAAGAAATTTCTACAAAGACAAAACCTTCTACACTTTTGCCATACTAGCATTTTTCATATTTGGCAGGAAGTAAACCATCAGATACATACTGAAAAACACTCAGGAATCCATAGTGTGAAGAAAGCATATTAAAATGAAATATACGCCCTTAACATTTCTCCTTCTGTGTACTCCTCACCCTTCACTTTCCTCCCATCTGATCCTGTAAAGAATCACTTAAAGTCATATATTTTTTTATGACTGGACAATGGCTACATGTTTCACTTGCTATCAGACAGTCTTCACATGCAATTTCCTTCTGTCCCTAACACAAACAATTTTTATGCAGTCATTTCAGAATTATGGACTTATTAGCTAATAAAAACATGCCTATGTCTTGATGGAGTAAAAACACAATCTGAATACAGTAAATAACTTTTAGTTGCACATTTTCTGCTTCCACATTTGTTTTCACATCTCATACAATTTACCAAAATCTTGCAATAGTTTATTTTCATTCACTAATGTACTATGATTTTTATCTGATGTGGTCAAAAAAAAAAAATTCCTTTCCTGTAACTAACTAGTGTAGTCCAGATTCAGATTTGCTGTATCCAGGACTGTATGCAAGCTTCTGAGCCCCCCCAAGCTTTCTGTGTTGGAGGGAAGCCTTCTAGCTATCAGTGGGAGTGAAAAGCACTAGGTAACCTATCTACCACATAAGAAGTGGTTCTGGCCCAGAAATTGTAGTTATTGGCCGTTTGGGCAGTTTTTCCATCTCTCTCAACTTTCTGATTAAAAAGCCCCATTTGCACTTGTTTCCCCCCTTTCCTGTAACTAGTTTAGTCCAGATACAGATTCTTACTTTTAGCACTTGAATTTGCTTATTCATGATCAGCACTTGTTCATCACTTGTAAGCACTAAATAACCTATTAATTACTACAGCTCTCAACCTTCCTCATTACCTAGTGTTAAACACTTTTGGTACTTACTTTCCTCACTTGCTTACAGAAAAACAGCTCTTGTACTCACTTTCCTCACTTATCTAGAGGAAAATATTTTTTTTATTCAGGCATGTCCAAGGGTCAGCTCCCAGTGTTCTTTCCTGTCTATCTGATGAATCTGGGCATCTTGGGGCAATGTAGAAATTGCCTCATGTACACAGACAACCCTCTCCTCCTACCACCCAACACTACAACCTGTGAGAGATGCACTTACCTAGCCAAACTGGAGGTAAAGCTCTCTCCAATCGAGACAGAACTTGACAGTCAAGAGGAGAAGGTAAACACTTGCACCACACCACACTCATCACATAGTCTCACTAAATCTACACCACCAAAATCCACACATAGAAACACAAAAATATTTGCGGAGGCTCTCAATAATAATCTGCTCAAGCAACAGAGACCTCCAAAACAGAAATGCAAGCAACCTCCACCCCCCAACACAACCCAAATGACACATAGCCCGTAGACTCAGTGTGCCACTCAACCACAGCCAATAAGGCAAAGCAATGTACCCAACACACTAGTCATAGGCGACTCTATAGTCAGGCACACTGATGTCCCACTCACCAGGCTAAACAAGGAGAAGGTTACTGTCAGCTGCCTGTCGGGTGCCAGGATCCGCCACATAACCCACGCACTCAGGTCACTCCACAACAAGTACAAATGTGACTCTGTCATTGTCCATGTTGGTGTGAACGACATGAGACATACCTCCCTGGACTACATGAAAAGAGACATGGAAGAGCTCTCCGATCTTGTAGCCCAGGCAGGTATGACCCTAGCCCTGAGTAGCATTCTGCCATCACCCAGAATGATGCCGCAGTACAAGGACAAAATGACTGACTTCAACAATTGGCTAAGCTTCTGGTGCCATTCTAAAGGGATCCAGTATCTGTCTGCCTGGGATGGCATGGTCGACAGACCACGATGCTTTGCCAGAGATGGCCTGCACCTGTCACCCCTGGGATTCCGGATACTGGCTAAGGTTCTTGCCGCCCCTATAGTGACTTTTTTAGGCAAGGTTCAAATGACAAATTCACCACCATAACAGGAACAGGCAAGCAAAAACTGAGGGTGATGCTACTCAATGCTAGAAGTCTAAATCTCAAAATGCATTCACTCGAGGCACTCCTTAAAATGTAGAACATCGATATCTGTGCAGTGATTGAGACCTGGTTCAAGACTCCAGAGAGCACCCCTGCACTACCAGGCTATAACTCATACCACACTTTTCGGCCATGTAACCTGGACCGGAACACCAAAGGTGGAGGTGTGTCCATATTCATTAAGGATATCCACACCTCCAGGCTAGTTGCTCAGCATAATGCAGCCGAGGTTATCCAAGTGCAGCTAACTCTGGGCAAAACTGCAATCCAAATTGTAGCTTGCTACAGATCACCCACCATGCCCCAGGATTCCCACTCCTCTTTTCGTGATGTACTGAAAAATATTAGGGTTCAACCAAACACCCTAATAATGGGCGATTTCAACTACCCCACCATTAACTGGGAAAACTACTCATGTACCAACTCCTTCGCTCAACGCTTTCTGGAATTCATAAACTCCAATGCCCTGGATCAACTTATCCACACCCCCACCAGGGGCAACAATATCCTGGATCTAGTCATTACCAATATGAGTGACTGGTGTTCCACACCTGAAATCAATACCTCATTGGTCCGCTCTGACCATAAGCTAATTACCCTAGATATCCACATCCTGCCTCCACCCCCCATTAAGGAAACCATGGTAAAAAATTTCTCCAAAGCCAACTTCATGCTTCTTAAGACAGAAGTGGTAAACTTCATGAAACCCATGCAGATGGACAATACAGTTACGACTACTGAATCCTACACAATTGCACTTTATAAGCACTTACATGAGTGCATGGATCGTGCTATCCCAAACAGAACCAAGATGCTATCCTCCAAAAAAAGGAAGCCAATCTGTGGTCCCCTGCCATAAACAAACTGTACAACAGAAGGAAGAAACGCTTGCAAAAGACAGTAAAATCCCACAAGTGGAGGAGCTCCCTGGTCACCCTCAGTAAGAAGCTGGGATCCCTGATAAAATCCTCCAAAGCTAGTTATGAAAACAAAATTGCCACTGATTCTAAAGACAACCACAAAGCATTTTATAGCTATGTCAAGAATCTAAATGGCAACATTCAGATCTGCTTTGAGCTACAGCACAATGGCACTAAATATACAGACCCAACTGATATTGCCAACATCCTGGCAGATAGGTTCATTGCTAACTTTACCCCCCCTCTCACCCCCTAAAGAGCCCAACTCTATACCGGAAGAATGCAAAGTTCCTGTAATCACGGCTGCACAGGTAAAAACCACACTCTCCAAAGCCAAGAACACAGCATCCATGGGACCAGACAACATCCCAGGCTGCGTTCTACATGAACTACAGAATGAACTGGCACCCCACCTAAGTACCATGTTCAATCATAGCCTCTCCTCAGGCTTTGTACCTGCTGAATGGTGCACAGCAACGGTTATCCCACTCCACAAGGGGGGAGCCACCACGGACCCCGGGAACTACCGCCCCATTAGCCTGATGAGCCTGGTCTGCAAGGCCATGGAACGTATCATCATGGAACTTATAAACAAAGATATTGGCAATCTCCAAACTCTGGATCCCACCCAGTTCGGGTTTGTAAAAGGCAGATCATGTCTCCTAAACCTGATAGACTTCTTTGAAGCAGTCACCAAAGCCGTAGACACGGGTAAGGTGGTTCACACAGCCTATCTAGATCTTGCCAAGGCTTCTGACACCATCCCCCACTCTGGAATTATAGATAAACTCACTAAACTAGGTATAAATCCCTATGTCACAAGATGGGTTGCCAACTAGCTCACTGACAGAACCCACACTGTGAAAGTAGCAGACTCCAAATCCGACTTCAGACCAGTGACAAGTGGAGTACCACAGGGTTCAGTCCTGGGTTCTCTCCTGTTTGGTATCTACTTCTCTGAAGTACAAGCTAACACAGAAGGTCTTTGGCTAATGAAGTTCGCAGATGACTGCAAACTAGGAGCCATAATCAAAACTCCTAACGATGTGGACATCCTACAAAAGGGCCTCACTGAGACAGATGCCTTGTGTCAAAGCCATGGCCTCAAGCTCAATGCCAAAAAGTTCATTGTCATCCCCTTTGGTAAAAACACTGTACCCCTGAACTACAACATAGGCGGTAGTATACTTAACACTGAAAGTGTGATAAGAGACCTTGGGACACAGGTGGACAGTAGTCTCTCCTTTGATAATCACATCGCCACAGTAGTCAGGAAATCCTTCTACGTGGCACACCACATCACAAAAGGTTTCTCATCCAGAAAAAAATAGGTCATTGTTCCTTTCTATTCATCACTCATTAGACCCATTATAGAGTACAATGCCCCTTTTGGTATGTACCTCACAAGACATCTACAACAACTGGAAAGGCCGCAGAAATACCTCACAAAGAAGATTACCGGCCACAAACAGATGCCCTATGCAGACTGTCTCAAAAAACTCCAGCTTTACTCCATCGCATATCGCCTACTCAGAGGTAATCTCTGCCTAACATACAAAGCTATGTCAAACCCAGAACTCTTGGACATGCTCCACTTAAAGAAATCCCAATCCCTCCGAGCTACAAGTTCTAGGGACCTAAACCTTGTCACCACATTAAACAGAACATGCCGGAGGGATAGATTCCTGTCCCAGAGACTTCCCATACTCTGGAATAAACTACCTATCTATATCAAACAAAGCTCCTCATTAGCACTCTTCAAGAAAAATCTTGATGATTGGATGAGAAATAGAAAATTCTCCCCGGGGATCACCTCTGTGACTCTGCTCGACAGTGACACAGGAAAATAATTTTCTTGGGTGGCAAAAGCCAGGGTACCTTTTTGGCTGGGCTTGTACAGGCCCCAGGGCCGATAGCCTAGTACCTACCTATGAATCTATGAACCTATGGTATTGATTTAACTTGTTTCATTAGTAAATTGATGCTCCTGGAGTTTAACAGCCTTAGAATACAAGCTTTAAACACAAATAAAATAAGGCCTAATAATAAGATTATAATAGCTATGAGTACAAAGACCATCAAAAATACTTCCTCCCCATCCAGAAAAAACATAAGTTAACCATGCCCACTGGGAACTACTTGCTTTTGTAACATGTGAAAGTTCAACAACATTTTGAATTATTTTTAGGTGACTGTGAACAGCACTAGTATTATCAGGAATAAACAAGCGACACTAAGTTTTAATGAGTGCGAGTGTACCCTCTTTAGAAGTGAGGGTGATATAAAGTGCAATTAAGTTCTGTAGCACCACACTGCACATGGCAGTAATCTCTTGAGTAATCAAATTAATGGACTCAAAGGTGGAGTTGCTTAAAATTTTTAAAGGTTTAGACAGTTTTCTTAGCTCCCAGATAGATCTGATTGCCCCATAAATAGGTATAATTCCTACTACAGAAATGACCTCATCACCAGGATCCATGTAAGCAAGTCCTTTAAAATCAGTCTTTTGAACACACAAGAGGCATCTACTTTTCTAACTGGGTTTGGAATGTCGTTAATGTCTCTCCTGCAATAAGCATTACAATTTTTTCCTTCAGGTTAAACTGCTGTATGCCATATAGCTGGGATAACATGACTAATATAACAATATCCAAATCAATCTGTAGGTAACCAGGGATAAGCTTGGTCTCAGCAAATATAATAATACTAATGCAATGCTGCCGTACCCTGCACTCCAACCCTATCATAAATTCTCCAAGCAAAACTGCAGGCACTGATTCCAACAAAAAGTGTTCTATTTTTATGATAGCAAACATATCCTTTAACAGTAATTATAGTTGAAATGGCATTACTGAAAGGGGAGTAGAAACATATTTAGCCTTTTGATTTGTAGTAAGAAAAATGGTACACGAAGTTCTATATCTTTCATTGGTATATGAATCAATGAAATAACCTAATTATGTACAATAGTATATGGGCACAAACCCAACTCTCACTAATATTGAGAGTCTGTGCATAGCTGTACAAGCCAGCAGAAAAAGTGTTCTCAATTCAGTTTTAACCAAACATCTTTATTCTTAGCAATGAGTATGTATCTATTAAGAAATGGTTCAGTACTTACAGTTCCAATAGTTTCTGATGATAATGTACTCACAGTTCCAGATGGCAAATGCAAGTAAAATAAAATAATGATGAAAATGACAGTAGCTGTTCCATTGATAGGTCCATAAGAAAAATAAGCATGTTGGAGCTGGAGAGGGATTTGAAGAAACGGCAAACATGGATGCTGAGTTGTTTGTTCACAGGCCATACAAAATCGATCACCAAATAATCTGACCAAAAGCGTCAGTTGTAGATGGCTTTGTAAATTAATTCTATTTGGATAACACATTCCCTGGGATTCAATAAACTCTGTGTAGGCTTCACGCAAAGCCTAGATGGAGTTTACATGTTTGCATGGTGAGCAGCGGTGCTTAATGAATATTGAGGCTATGGCTTGCCTTCAAACTTAAACAAGCAGGATTTCATGGTGGCCAGGAAACTGTGTAAATCAACATGAATAGAGAATGTAGTTATCCATAGCAAAGTGGGTTAGCGGGATTGCACGGAATGCCACACGGGCCCCAAGGGTTTTTCATATATTAATGTATTATGTTGCGAGGCAGGACAGTGTATGTGTACACTCCAGCATACTGGGTTAGCGGGACTGTATGGAATGCCACATGGACCACCACGGTTTTTCATATATTAATGTATCATGTTGCAGGGACAGGACAGGACAGTGTATGTGTACATTCCAGCATACTGGGTTAGTGGGATTGCACAGAACGCCACACAAACCACCAGGGTTTTTCATATATTAATGTATTTTATTGTGGGGACAGGCAGGACAGTGTTTGTGTACACTCCAGCATATTGGGCTAGTGGGATCGCACTGAATGCCACGTGTACCACCAGGGTTTTTCATATATTAATGTACATGTTGAAGGCACAGGACAGGATAGTGTATATAGTGCTGAGTATTATGGAGTCCCATTCCAGGCAGTCTGTACAAGTTGTGTCACTGATCTGTAAAGGTACATGGACTGCCATTTATAAGAAACAGTCAAGGGAAGTGTGTTTATTGAATAGGGACACACAGATGAAGGGTAGGGATGAACATTGGGAAGGAGGATAGGTGAAACATTGTAATGTACTGCACATGAGGAGATGTAAAAGAAAGACAGTTGCAGTAGGAACACTAATCACATCTCCACGTGACAGAGTATAGACTGCACAGTGACAAATGTATATGATGTGACTGTCGCACAAGGTGAAATAACAGTGGAGGATGTCTGTGTGATATAAGCATCCAGACATGAACAATGGAGAGGACATGTATCATGGATGTTAAATACAATTGGGGTTGGGTGCATATTGTGAAGCTGTGCAAACTGATTTGCCTGAGTATACTTGTATTGTCAGCAGAGGCTTCTAACAAGTAGGACACAGGATACAGGCTTGTGGCCAAAAGTAAAGCCATTGCACACAATCATGGACAATATCAGAAAAATACCACTAGTAATACCCATGTCTCTGACACAACATATGTGTTTCTGATTGAGCACAGACAATTCTGTACCACCACACACGCTATTAGGACATGTCAGCAATCTATGAGTGCAATCAAGCACACTCTCCTGACACTAACATATGCAGGAGGAGTTAGGAGATACTCTTGACATTATGATCACTACAGGCTGGTTGACTAGTTTGCATGGAAGAGATATATATGGCACAATCTACACTATCATGAATGTAAACCATGCCATCAATGTCGTTAAACAGATATGTATGTCATGAATGCCTCACCAAAATAGATATCACATATGCATGTGGTATTACACCTTGATGGGGTTCTGTGCTTTCAGACAGTAATGTTTATGCAACAAAACTAATACATAGGGATGCACAAATAGATATGAGACAGTTCACACTGACAAAGGTGGTACACGTCAGTTACACATCACTGGAAGACATGTATGGAGGGACATGAGGAAAGGTGCATTGTATTCAGATATTGGTGTGGTGAAGGCTGTGAACTATAAGGTATTATGGCCTGTCATGTAGATGTCCTGCACATACTCAATAGTTGTGTTACATACAAGGGAGTACTCACCACCATGGACACATGCTGGTGGACATTCCACATACCATATATCACAGGACACATAGCAACTGGTCTGCTGGTAGGGCATGATGTCTACATGATCCTTAGATTGAGCATTTGTTTGGATAATGAAACAAATCCCCACATTTTTTTCTCATTTCATGAGTTGTTATGGCTGTGGCAACAATTTTTGATGTGTGTTGATATTGTTTGTATTATACCAATATCACAGGTGGAGTCAATGATTGTCCACAATCTATAGTCCTCCAGACAGCTGTTGGGACACAGGATTTGTAACTCATTCTTGATATCTGTGATTTCAATCATGGACAGGAAAGAGCCTAGCAGACAGCACTGATGTGCACGCTTGTTCACTAGACATGAGATACAGGTCACTTCACACATTTCTACATATTTAGATGCCATGTATGTGATCCACTGTTCTACCCACTTGGTGATATAGGTGATGATGGCCACATCTGTCATTGTAGAGTAAATACCTCAGTGTGGACTCCTGTCAACTGCCTTGGCCTTTTCAAGTTCCACAGGACGATGCTCTTTGAGGGCATCTGACAGATGTAACAGACATAGATGTAACATCAAAAACTCACACGCCTGTTGCATACAGGCGGGATATTACTAGTGTCCATTTACAGAAGGTTCATGATGACATGTTGGTCTACTTCACAGATCAGGAGAGTTAGGATGTGTCTATACACGCATGCATCAGGTGCTGTCCAGAGTCCACTTAGATGGATGCATGTTGATGTACACCCTTCTATGGGAACACATTCCATCTGGAAGGTGTGCTGAAGTGTGTATCACACCATGTCAGGTAGGTGTATGTTCTGGTCACACTATATGTGATCTGTGATGCTGTCACAGCCCATTGTTTTTGTGTGATAGGCCTGCATGAAGGTAACACAGTGCATACTGCCTATCTTGATCTGTCCTAAGGTTTGGACACAATCTCCCTACTTAGGTATCATTGAGAAGCTCTAACAGCTGGGGATTAACCCTTACATCACCAGATGGTTAACCAATGTCCTTACCGACAGACCACATACTCTGAAAGTTGGTTAATCAACCTCTACCACTGCAGCTATCACCACTGGTGTAACCCAAGGATCTGTTCTGGGCTCTATACTGTTTGGAATGTATTTCTCAACAGTCCAGGCTACAAAACATTTCTTGTAGCTTTCCAAGTTTACTACCTCAAACATATTGGTTGCAATCACTGAGTGCACCAATGATGTGACTATAGTATAAGACACGCTAACACACACAAATGATTGGTGCCAAAACCACATGGTCTACTAATAAATACAGAACGTGTCAGGATTTGTGCCTTTTGCAAAGTGGAATTTCCTGGTAAATGCACCATTGACAAGACCCCCATGCTGAAACCAGTGCTGCAAGATTTGGGAACGCACATAGATATCATTCTGAACTTCGACCAAGTGTTCACAGTGGTATGGAAAGGCTATGGCATGCACCTCAGAAGTCAGGCCATTGTATCCAGATTGGAGAAGGATATAACAGCACTGTACTCAAACCTCATCTGAACACTAATATAGTACCTCACCAGACACCTGCAGAAGCTGAACAGACCACTGGGGTTTCACACCAAGAAAATACTGGTCCTACAAACCATGCCATAATGTACGTGGATAGCCTGAAAGCCCTATTACTGAAATCTGAATTGGAAAGGAGGAGGTGACTTGTGCCTGAACTACAGAACATCTCTGACCCTGCTCTGATGTGTATACTGCATATCCACATATCAGCAGAGTCTGTTCAGGGAAGATGGTAAATGCAATGCCCCATATGCTGGTGTAAAATGGTCACTGTAATGTCAAGCAACAGCTCAGACACACATACAGTTGATTGCAGTGAGAATAGAACCCCTGCCTATCTATGTACACAGACTACAGAACACACTACTTTATGCAAGCGCCATGGCACAAGTATGATTTTTACAAGAGTGCAGGTCAACTTATAGTGGATGACATCAGCAGTGCATGTTGGAGAGAAGAAGATGGGAGGCCTGCATGAAATGGATCTATAGGCATGTGCAAGTATCAAAATGCTGCTAATTCATGGGATTGGAGCAGCAACTGCAGGATACACACCTACTGTATGCTCTTCTGGCTAGACATAAATACACACAGTTGACTGCAGTGAAAACAGAACCATTACCTATCTAAGTACACAGACTACAGAACACAGTATGTTACACAAGTGCCATGGCACAAGTCTGACTTTTATAAGACTGCAGGTAAATTATAATAGATTACATCTGCAGGCCATGTTGGAGACAAAATGTTGGGAGACCTGCATAGTCTCACAGATTTATATATACTAGCCTAATTCCCATACAGTGTTTAGAAGCTTAGCTGTGTAAAAACATAAATACCCTTATTAAGTATAGTTGGATGGTCATTGTTAGCAGAGTGATTTTGTGAGCAGCACCAACTGGCCCTGTCCATGAGAAACATAAGTGCCACCCCAGAGGTGACTTTACAATCACCCAACCAGTAGTCAAGGTTGCACTTGAACAGAGTCATTGAGGCGCACTGATTCATATGCAGTGGGAGCCTATTAAAGAGGAGTGTGAGTCATCGTGGGATATATCTGTCTCCCCATATGTCACAGGGTAGATTGAGAACCCTGGGCCAAGTTATTCTTATCCCATTTGATTTGTAGATGTGCAGCACTTCCAGTAGGGCAGGGTCTGAGGCTGCACTATAGGGCAGGCATAGTTCATCTCTCAGCAGCCTGCACAATACTGAGTACAATGGCAGGTTTTTCAGTCTTTCCATGTATGTCATATTTGGAGGCCCTGGACTCTTCCAGGCACAACCCTGTGTTTTCTTCAATTGCTGCAGGTGTCTGGTGAGGTACAGTCAGAAGGGGTAGAGTACAGCAGAGGTATGACTTCCCTGGTCTTTGATGTGATGTCAATATGTATGATATGTGCAATGCAGAATGTGTGTGTCACCACTATTGAGACATAGTGATGAAAGGGTAGATTGCTATCAACATGTGTTCCCAAGTCTCACAACACTGTGTTTGAGCTTACAGTGGTGCTGTGCATATCATAATTAGCAGAGATATTTTATTGCTTAAAGGGAGAAAGAGCCATTGTATGTTTTAAAGTTCAGTATGTGAATTTGGCATCAATCATTTATTTATTTATTTATTTATTTAGTACATTTTGTTGACTGGGAATGTCTACCTGGGCCAGATGCCCATTTTCTGTGGAGGCCCGAGGAGAAAAGCTCCACAGAAGGTAAAATACAAGTAGATTTTAAATACACAGATTATCTCAAATTATAATGCAATTTTACAAATCAAAAACAAACATCACAAAAATCTTATGCATTTTTACAATATCAAAAACATCCTATATCAAGAAGAAACATTACATGAGAATTGTGTGTTTACTGGTGTAGATCCCGGGGGAAGATATACCTTGATGAACAAACACAACAGGATGGTGGGAAACTAAAAAACCTGCTAATAGAGCAGCTCAGTAGTGAATAAACAAGAAGCTGAAGTAAAGAATTATTTACAAGTAGAGAGAGCTAATGGCAAATGTGGTAGAGGGAGTAGAACTAAGTTACAAAAGAAGCAGGAGAAGAGCATGTTCTGAGAGTAGCTAACAAGAGAGGAGAGTGGGTTTAAGCAGGGGAGTGGCAGCAGCATAGCCAATGGTTGCTAAGGTGGTGTTTGAGTAGTGTTTTGAAATGATCATGTGAGGGTATGTTCCTTAGGGTTTCTGGGAGGGAGTTCCAGAGTTTGGCTATGTTGTGGGAATAGAGGGAGTTGCCATGTTGGTTATGGGAGTGGGACACCTTAAGTTGCAAGTGATATCTAAATATATCCACTTTAAGTAAGAGTTTGTTGGAGGATCTAAGAGTTTGATGGTTGGAGTGTGGTTGAACTAAGGAGGATAGGGCAGGGAAGTTATTGGGATTGTAGATTATTTTGTGGGTTAAGGCTAGATGATTGAGAGACAGAAGGTTAGGTAGCTGTAGCCAGCTTAACGCTGAAAGTAATGAGCAGTGATGGGTTGTGAGTGGGAGATTGGTGGCAAATTTAGAGATTTTATGGTAACATGATTCTAGTTTATTGAGGTCTGATTTCTGGAGGTTGGTGAAAATAATGAAACCATTGAGAAGGGTACTTAGGAGTTGTGTGCGTGCAGTGACCAGCCTAGCATTGGGTGTTAGGAATGGCTTGGCTCTATACAGGCTCCCTAATTTGATGTGGACTTTTTTGATGGTTTGGGCAATATGTATGTCAAATTTGAGGTATTCATCTATGGTAATACCTAAGAGTTTTTTGTGGTTAGTGGGGGTAATTTTGGTACCATTAGCAAAGGTGATGGATAGGCGGATTTGTGAAGTTTTGGATTTGTTATTCCTAAATACTATAACTTTGATTTTGTTGGGATTTAAACTGCGTTGGTGTTGTGAGAGGTAGTATTTGATGTCCTGAAAAGCAGATTGCATTCTGATTTGGAGATTAAGGGTGGAGGGAGCAGAACAGATAAGGGTAGAGTCGTCAGCATACTGAACTATGGAGGCATGCTGGGTTGCTGTGTAGAAGTTATTGATGAATATGATAAAGAGGAGTGGACTGAGAATGGAACCTTGGGGGACTCCCACAGAGGTGGGGAGGAGAGGGGAGAGACAGGAGTCCTATACTGTGGCTTGTTGATGGTTAGAAAGATAACTGTGGAACCAGGTTAATGCGGGTGAGCTAAGGCCATAGGTGGATAGTTTGTTAAGAAGGAGCTGGTGAGAGACAGTGTCGAAGGCTTTAGACATGTCTAGAAATATAGAAGCGACCTGTTGTCCTTTGTTCAAGTGCTGGTGGATGGAGTCAGTAAAGACAAGGAGAGCTGTACTAGTACTGTGCTTTAGCCGGAAACCATGCTGAGAGTTGGAAAGTAGGTTGTTGAGAAGGAAGTAGTTTAAGAGTTGGTTGTGGATGCATTTCTCTAGGATTTTTGCAAGGGGGGAGAGGATTGCTATGGGGTGGAAGTTTGTTATTTCTTTGGATGGGCCAATTTTAAGGATTGGAATAATATGAGATACTTTCCAAATGTGAGGGACATACTGTTCCTTGATAGAGCGGTTGATGAGTATTGAGATGAGATATGCAATTACAGGGGCTGCCAGTTTCAGGAATTCATTAGGGAGATTGTCAGCAGCTGTGCGGCTTGGTTTGAGTTTGGATAAGAGAGGTTTTATGTAGTTAGTTTGTATAGCTGTGAAGAAGAGGGGATTGTGACTGAGTACAGTGGTGCTAGGGATGGTAAGTGGCTGAGCCGGTTGGTTGTCCAGAAGGGAGGTCACTGTTCTGATGAATTGGGTGTTAAACTGGGTAGCTATGGGCACAGTGTTATTAGAGGAGGTTGGGGGGGTGAGGTTTGACCTGGGTTTAAGAGTTGGTTGATACAATGCCAGAAATTTTTTGGGTTGTTTTGTTTTTTTTGCTGACAGGATAGGAAGTACTTGTACGAAATACACTGGCACACGACAAACTAGAAAAAGCAACACAGGAACGGCAAAAAGAAAAAAGTCTGGATTCTATTTTAATAAATGCTGTACAATGAAGCACTTTTCGTTTGCTTCCAATGCAAACTTCTTTAGATTACAAGTACACCTTGCAAAACGCATTTAAATAAGGACAGGTGATAATTTTTACCTATCACAATGAACCTTTGCAACATATATTACTTAAAGAAACACTCTCCCATTAAAAACTGCTGCTGGTTACTCCAGATACAACAAAAAGCTGTAGTAGGTGAATTAACAATATTAACTTACAGCAAATTCTAAAAAATTAATCTACTATAACCTATTTAATTAAAAATCTTGACATTATAAATACCACATGAATATAAACCAAGTTTTAAAGTTAAATACTACAAATGGATATGAAAAGTGCTCATTACTGGGGAACTATAATACTATTAAACTAAACACTCAAAATTATATATATATATATATATATATATATATATATATATATATATATATATATATATATTTAAAAAATATATATTTTTTAAAAAACATTTTCATCTTTGTACACTTTTCAGTTTCAAAATACAACTGATAGAACATGCTTCATTTAAACCGGGAAAACTGTAAGCATTCAATTTAATTTGCCACAACAATTCTAATTCCTCTAAACATAGGGGTAAAGAAATTTTTGGGGTTGTTTTGTTTTTTTTTGCTGACAGGATAGGAAGTAAGGTTGTTTGTGACTTTTTAATTGTTTTTTAGTTTCTTAGCTGTTGATATTTAGTTAGGTCTGATTTTTCCCTATTTGTATGATATTTTGTCCAGGCATTGTCTTTGCTTCGCATTAGTAATTTGTTACTTTTGGACAACTATGGGAGAGGCTTGGTCCTAACATGAATTTTTCTGGTGGGGGCCAGTTTATTGAGAGCAGTAAGGAAGATTTCATTGAAGTACTGAACTGCATCATCTAATGGTAGGTATTCAAGAGGGGCCCAGTTACATTGCTGTAGTAGTAGGTGGAAAGTAGTGAGGGAGAAATGTTTTTTGGTGGTAATGTGTTTGTAAATAATGTTACTTTCTGGGTAAACACGTTTTTTATAAAGAAATATTGGGTAGTGGTCACCGAGGGTGTCTGATAGGCATCCGGCTAAGTGACCTTGCTTGGGTCTGTTGGTTAGGATCCAGTCTAAAGTAGAGTGCTTGTTGGAGTGTTTATCGATGCGTTTTGGGCAGTTTATGGTCTGGGTGAAGGAATAGAGATTAATAAAGTTGGATGTGTTGTTAGTAGTACAGAAGAGCCAATCTAAGTTGAAGTCATCCCGAATAAAGGTTTCATGGGTGAATTCAGTTTATGCCCAGGAGAGTAGGTGTTCAATGCTAAGGAGGTTGTTACCAGGAGGGAGGTAGGTGGCTATAATAACTATTCCTTTATTGGGGTTGATTTCAAGGTGGGTGAGTAATAATTCTGAGTTAGGAATAGTAGGAGGTGAACGGTTCAGTTGGGTTATTTTGAGGGTATTTTTAAACATTACTGCAACACCACCACGTATGTTGAGCTTATCCATTTGTATAATGTTGTAGCCTGGTGTTAGAATTTCTGTATCCTTAATGTGGGGCCTTAGCCAGGTTTCAGTTAATACTATTATATCTGGAGAGTAGTGGAATAGTGTAGAGTGTAGGTCATTGGTCTTGTTTGGGATGCTACGGAGGTTGAGATTTATGTATGTCAGCTCCTTTCATAATATGTTACCATCATCGGTGGACTCTATATTAGTGCATCTAGTTACCAGTCATCTGTAAACTTGGTAAACCACAGGACATCCACTATTGTCTGGACTTCAGAGAAGTGGTTTGCAAACAGTTGTGGGCCCAGCAGAGATCCTTGTGATATTCTAATGGTAATTGGCCACTGGTGGAGCTGCAGTCCCCAACTTTGAGAGTGTGTGTTATGTCATTGAGCCAGTTGCCTATCCCTGTACTACTGTATTGCTTAATTCCCACCTGAGAGATCTTCACCACGACACATGAATGGGGGAGAGTGTCAAAGGCCTTAGATATGTCAATATATGTGGTATGTCCTGTTATCCCTCATTGTGGTCTGTTGGGTCAGTATCCAAGAAGTCTACAAGGTTCAATAAGCAAGATGTACCCTTGACAAAAAACAAAATGGATAGGGTCAAGTGTGTTGAAGGTCACCTATGTCCCTGTGGATATGGTCTATGCTGATTCATTCCCTAGCCTTGCAGATAAGTGTTTTTAGGGATATGGGTCAATAGCTGTAGTTCTGCATGTTACCAGATTGATGTGCATTACATAGCACACAACATTTAATATTATATTTTGTACTGTGGTTGATATATGTGTGGAAAAAGTACTGAGTCACTAGGGCTGCAGTGCTTGGGGGAGGTGTCAATAAATGGATGCATTGTAAATATGTGACAAACTGTTAGACAGGGCCTTCAGTTTGTAATGTTTACACATGTAATTTCATGTCATGCTCAGGAAATGGACAGTAAACAGCAGTAATACAGCATAATATAACATTTCCATAGAGTGTCGAGCAACAGGTTTGCGCAACGGTTAGCAAAGTGCATATGCATGCGAGAAACATGTTTGCATGTAGGCAAGCAGTGCATAAACACAAGCCACATTGCTAAAGCCTGACAGTTAGTACTAAGTCTATGAAATACACCTGTTGCTTAACTGACTCTGTGGCAGCATGTGTTAATGCATTGATACATTCCTTTTACTTTTAAGACTACCAGCTCCTAACAGATGCACACTGTACTACAGATTGTAGCAAGTACTCATTGACATGTGCATATATTACACATATGCATGTTCCAATTATACAGATTACACTTTACAGCAGGGCATTTGTCCACTGGTATAGAGGTTTTAATTTAATTTAAATATAAGTTGCAGAAGCAACAGTATTATATAGCTGGGAAGTGTGGTATTTGAACCCACAACCTCTGACTAGAGTGTAATTTTGTATTTTTGCTTTGTGCCACAGACTAATGCTTGCATACTTACTTCTACAGTTGAGATATGCATGCTCAATTTTATATTGTAATATTGGACTCTTGGTTTGTGCTACAGACTAAAGCATGCATACTTGCTTTTACAGTTGTTATGCATGCTCAGTTTGTTGCAACTCTATAAAATACAAAAAATCTATCTGTAACTTTTAATGCTAGAATAACAATACTATTTTACTGCATACATACCACATGCTTCCCTCATTCTCGCTAATCTAGACACATGGATTAGGACATTTACCTCACAAGGACGTGCAGCTGTGGGAAAAAAAAGAACAGAAGAGAGTACCATTATGAATACAAGTCTTGCCCATATTCAGCTTTTAAGTCTTACAAGTACTATCTGTGGTTGATACTTACACAGCTGGAGGAAGTCCACAGTCCTAAATTCCATGATCCAACGGTTGAGGGTATCTCTCTTCCTCCGCTGGAGTTCATTGTATTGATGCCTACATTGTTCACCAGTGCAGAGTATACCAGTGGCACTGGTTGCAGCCCAGGCTAAACTACCCCAAGCTTATGATTTATACTGAGAGTGAGAATATTCCCCTGCAGAAACCTGGACTTTGATTCTTAACTAGGAGTCCACTAAAAATCTTGGACTCCTAGACACCCCATCTCTATGCCCTAAACCTGACACATTGCCTGATAACACCTGCCATGTCTGCCATGTATCTAAAGCAATGGAAAATTATGCTTTTCTGCCAATTCCAGGCATCATGTTTACTGGGAGTGTGCACACTGTTTGAAACTGTTACGCTCCACTTATCATCTTGCAAACAAGGTACATGGCAGTGAGCACCTCTGACCACTGCATTTGAGTGATGGTAAGTTGAGCACAACAGTGTCAAGCCTCCACACAGAGCTTACTGAATCTAAAACTTTCTCCATGACACATACAGTGAAAAACATCAGTGTAGGCTTTATTGAATCCCCCTGATTGTCTATGTCAGTGTCCAAAATGTGTGATAAATCTTTGGTGGATTTATAAGCAAGAAAAAACATTGTCAGTGTTGAAGAAGCATCAGTAAACTTGACTTCAGGCCAGGATAAAGTAATGGAGTCACATGATTTCACTTCCTGTTCTGGTATAAAGGGCAACTCAGTTGCATTCACTTCTGGATTCAATCTGGATGGCAACTAATGTGCATTAAGTTCCAGAGCTGGTATGGATGGAAAAAACATCATTGGCTGTCACTTCTGGATGTGACGGTGTCCCTGTTTTTTTCGTCTGCTTCTGCTGTTGCTAGATTGTGCTAGTGCATGTGGAATGACATCAGTGGAGAATGGGTTGCACTCATCATGAGGGAGAACCTTCTTTGAAATGCAGCACATGGATCCAGGTGGGGAGGCCTTTACAACAGATAGCAGTCCCTTCCATCTGGGCCACAATGTGTCTCGCTGGGAGTGTACCTTAATGTATACAAAATCTCTGGGCTGCAATTTGTGACTTTCTAGTTCTGTAGGTCATTCCTTGCAAATAGAGCAGATTTGTGATAATTCTGCAAGGCAGAACAAAGATATTTTCAACACAAAAAAAAATGTTTTCATTAACGTCTTGCAATTCCAGATTCTTAGTGAGGGGTGTAGCAGGCATTCTCAAGGGCCTGTCCATAAGAATTGTATGAGAGGACAATGATCTGGTAATACTAGCTGCTCTTTTCATACTGAATAAAACTAAGGACAAAACTTCTGGCTATTTAAAACCAGTCTCCTCACAAATTTTAATTAAATTGGTTTTAATTGTTTGATTAGCCCTTTTTACTATTCCTGAAGCTTGTGGTCTATAGGGACAATGAAACTGCAATTTCACATTCAGAATTTTACAAATTTGCAGTATTACCTGACTAGTAAAGTAAGTGCCCTGATTTGATTGAATGTAAAAAGGGATCCCCAATTTTGAGATCAAATTATGTTAGTAATTTTTTAGCTACTGTCTTTGCATCATTATTTACACAGGAATAAGCCTGTACCCATCCAGAAAAAGGGTGAACAACAAATGGTTATCTACATTTTTGCTCAATGCTAGACTCTCACCAGCCTGGGACACATATTCCAAGAGCTCTATGATGTTTCTCTTCATATAGTCTACGGAGGTACATCTCAGGTCACTTACACCCACATGGACTATGACTGAGTCAAACCAGTACTTGTGGTCCAATGACTTGAGTGAGCACATAATGTGGCGGATCCTGGCCTGTGATAAGCATCTGACCGTGACTTTCTCCTTACTCAGCCTTGTGAGAAGGACATCAGTGTGTCTCACAATAGAGTCTCCAATGACCAGAATATTGGATTGCATGGGGGCTTGCCTTACGGGCTTAGAAGAAGATGCTCTATTAGATGTGGTTGTATGTGTTGATGTGGGTGTTGTTTTGAAAGAGTGCATCCAGGGTTGCTGTTGGTATTTGTTATCTGTACTTCATCTAGGAGGACTTTGGTGTTTAGAGAGGTTACATTTAAGTGCCTCAACATATGTGGGTCTATGTGTCTGCTTTGAACTGTGTGTGAAGGGAGCAGTGTGAGTACTACTGACAATCTTGTTGACATTAGGAGTGCTTTTATGTGAGAGCTTTGCCTCCAGTGACATTGTGTAAATACATCTCTCACATACCATATCAATTTGTTTAATAATTAACTGGTTGTCAGCAAACATGAGGCAATGTCTACATGCTGGTAATGGAGATTGTGGGAAAGTTCGTATCCATGGCAACAGATTATTTTTTATTGATTAGACAGTTCAAGTGAGGATATAAAGTAATGTCAGGAGTATCCAATTTGCAACTCTGGGGCCAGTGCTTGGCACTGCAAACTAGTTGTTCTGTGTGCAACTAGGTATTGATGAAATCTCATTGGTGCTTTTACAGGAAAAATGTCAATTCAAGGTGTCTGCATCTTTACAGGGCAATGCCCAACACTTGAAGGGAAAATAATAAGTAGACCCTGATGATTTATAGATGAAGTACTTAGGCAGATATTGTAAAGTTAGCAGTACTTACTGAAAAGAAAGAATTCACTTGTCAAGAATGATGAGAAGATTTCAATTGATGACTAAAACGATCTGAAAACTATAAACGTATAAAAAAATCAATATGAATATGATTCTTTCTTTTGGTTAGATTTGCAGGAAGCTAGGAAATATATTGTAAACAAAATGGATTCTATGTCTTTAACAACAAAAAATACAATACCTAAATTATTTCAATTTATGATAATAGCTTTACAACATAATTCTACATCTAAAAATATTTTATCTCGTTTATATAAAGCAATCAAATTTAATTTAGATAACCCTTCAGAAAGTTATTGGAACTATTTTACTCTAATTAATAATTATCCCCCTACAGATTCTAACAAAATACATATCTTACCTGTATCTGTAACCACTTCATCACTTAATTGGAAAATTTTTACATGGAGGTATTTGCATAGGTCTTTTATTACACCATCTTCTTTAAGTCAATTTAATAAAAAAGATACCAATTGTTGGAGATGTAACAAAGTTGTTAATGCAGACTGGGCACACATGATGTTTGATTGTATATAATTAAATAAATTTTGGACAGATGTTAATTCCTTTTTACAAGCTATTTTTACAGATAATTTTTATCTTTCTAAATCACTAGTTGTATTTAACACACCTGTTCCTAATTGTATCAGAGAATCTAATCATCCTCTGATTTGGTCAATTCTATCCATTGCCAGAAAAATCATTACAAGATATTGGAAGTCTCATACTTCACCCTCAACCATTGAATTAAAAAATTTACATCTTGAAGTCTGTAACTTAGAAATTTTGACCAATACTGCAAGATTTTCTAGGAATACTAATTCATCTAATATGTGGAAAAAGGTATATGATTTATTGAACAAGTAATGCAAATTTTTTAATAATCTTATTTTAATGCACTTGTTTATTAATATTTGATTCTTGTGGAGAATGTCAATGTATATAGTTTAAAATCTTTGTTTAATTTTCTCATTTTGTTATGTCACTCATTTTGAAAAATGTACATATCTCTACTTTATGTTTATTTGACAATATTTATCTCAATAAAGCTGTTTAAAAAAAAGAATGATGAGAAGAGGGGAGTCCCCTGAATTGCTACTGCCTAGTTACTAGTAGTGTTGGTCTCACCACAGCTTCACACTGATGGGATACAATGCTCCTTTGCTTCTTCTCTCACCAGAAGCAAAACAGTAGCAAGGGTCTATAGGCTTGCTGTGGCCTTTTCCTGGTAGATGCCTTGAATAGCAAGCAGAACAGTCAGGAAGGTCAAACACTAACACTCACTACCCAACCAGAAACAGTCAGAAATCAATGCACTCTGTTCCTTCTCTCAACAGGATCAAAATATAAGCATAAATTTTAAGCAGGCACAACTATGAAGCAGTTATTAAGCTTTCCAGTGATCAGCAGTCACCAGAGAAATAACGTCTCTGTGTTGCTTCTCTCACCAGCAGAAAAACAAAAGCACTAGTCCCAAGATGACTACTGAGAGGCAGAATATGGGCTGTCCAGTAAATTGATGTAAGTTCCCGCCTAGTGCGGAATATAAGCTGGATCTTTGCTATGCTTTAATGAAATCTGAAGAAGCGCGGTTGCACCGCGTGAAAGCGCTTATTCCTTTTTGTTCCTGTTTCTGTTTTTGATTAAAAGGACATCTATTTTTACAACGAAGAGTCATCGTTTCTTGTCAGCACAGGTGCGGCAGCTCTGTGTATGGTTTTTGGTTTGTTTAGATCAATAATTTGGTGACTTACTATTGCCAGTGTCAACGGCTGAAAGTGCAGGAGTATTTTACTGAATTGTCCTAAGTGGCTGGTTCACCGCTTTTGTCGTTTACTGTGGTTTCCTGTTTTTGGTGAGTGAACCACTTGACGATTTGTACCGACTCTTTTTTCTACATCGTTCTTCAGTTTTTTGGTCGGTTACTTTGTACACTATGGACTCCACTTTTCACCTTGGGCCGGAGTCGAGGGATACAGCATCTGCATGGAAAAGTTTGTTCCATTCTAATGACAACCCTTTATTGTCTCTGGACCTCATGCAAGACACGAATGTGATACAGACACAAGCTAATGGTGAGAACCTTACAGAATTTTTTCCATTGTTGAAAAAGTTTGAAGACAATCTTTACCAATTACAGAAATATGTTTGGCAGCGGCTTCACTTGGAAGCATGTTTACACTTTAAAATAGTCCCCAGGGGGATGAGGGTATTTTGTATGCCCACCTATGGGGACTCACATCCCCAGCTGCTTAAACGCTGGCAAGACTTGAATATTGAACTTGGGTTTAGCTATGCTAAACTCTTGATAGATTATTTTACACCTTTGGAAAAGGAGCTAAGGGAGAAAATTGATACCATGTATAAAGAATTAAATGAGCACTTCACTTCGAGTTTTTGCAAAGATAAGGTTAAACATTTACTAACACAAGTCAACTTGTTCAGTGATAGATTAAAAACCACTAAGCAAAAGAAGTTAACAAGGGACTTCAATGATTTCAAAAGAGGTCAGGTCTTCATTTGGCCACGACATCAGGCTGAGCAAGGAGCTCAACATACAACTGCTGCTGGTTATTCAGATAAGGTTTTTCCTTCCAGCTCCACATATGCTCGTGCTGTTCAGCCTTTACCTTCTTTGACTTCCACTTCTTTTCAAGATGGAGATGTGCCTTCGGCTGCAGTCGTTAATTCCTCAGCAGTCATTGAACTATCTGGTACACCTCCACCCAATCAGGAAGCCCTCAATGCTCGTCCTTTGGCACATCCGTCTGGTACCATTCCTAAACATACTCTCACAATGACTTCCTCTACTGGTGCTTTTTTACCATATCTGAAGAAGCAAGTCAACCAATACAACAGGGGAAGATCCCGAAGCAGAGACACTCGCAAAAGAAAGAACTCGGGGGAGCAATATCCTCCAAACAGAAGGAAGATAAATTGACAGATGATATCTTGTTTAATTTTTCTAATGTACCTCTGGATTCTTATAGCATTAGTGTTTTGAGCAGAGGTCTCAATTTTATACCAGCTGTAAATGCTAGATTAACAGAAACTTTGATTGATCTGAGAATGTTCTGTAGGAATATAAGTTTGAAACTTTTCTTTAAGAATAATATAAATGATGAATCAGATACCTCACATCTATCACGCTACAAGACTAATAGTACCTTTATACCCCCTATGCCTCCCCATGTAGAAAGTTTTTTGAAAGTGTGTGAATATCAGTACTATAAAATATTTCAATGTAACACAAAAGAAGGAAGGTACTTCAATCTTAGCCCCTGTGAGTTTCACAGTTTGAATCACCTTAGGAAAGATCCGAGGGTGGTAATTAAACCAGCAGATAAGGGAGGAGGGGTAGTAGTGCTTGATACCAATGACTATCTAAGGGGTATGTCAACTCTCCTGTCTGAAGAAGAAACTTATACTATTATACATTACAGAGAAGTTTTGCAGATCATAGATAGGGTACATGACACTATTTATGATTTGCTCATGTGTCGCCAGGTCAGCCAAGAGATATATAACTTTCTCCACATTGAGTTTCCTGTAATACCCATCATCAAGGGCCTCCCCAAGATCCACAAGAATGTTACACCGATACCATATAGACCCATAGTATCAGGTGAACATTGGGTAACAGCTCACATATCTAAGTTCGTTGAGGACATGTTGAGACCGGTTGTTAATAATTGTTCAACCATATTGAGAGACACTTATGATCTCCTTGACACCATTAAGGACATCAAGTTAGACATGAGCCAGGAACACATGTTCATTACTTTGGACGTTAAAAGCCTGTTCACTTCAATACCTAATACTGAGGGATTAGAGAGCATTAGGCAGCTTCTAAGTAAAGAACCTTCTTATAGTAATGACAGGAACATCCTTGTAAGTCAGTTACTTGAGCTTATTCTTTATAACAATGTGTTTTTATTTGGCAATAGGTATTATTTGCAGAGATGGGGGGTAGCCATGGGCACCCCCTGTGCTAATACCTATGCCAACTTGGTTGTCCTATGGTGGGAGAAACAGTTTCTCTTTCCACATGAGAGCTTTAGACATGTTAAATTGTATAGGCGGTTTGTGGATGATATCATTATCATCTGGGCAGATGATATATCATCTTTCAACATCTTCCTTAGAAATCTGGAAGCTACCAGCAGCTTCCTAAGATTTACTGTTGAGTCATCCACCACACACATTGACTTTCTAGATGTGACCTTATGTTTTACACCTGAAGGAGGCGTTACATCTACTTTATACAGGAAACCTTTGTGGCGTAACTCACTGTTAACTTTTGATAGCATGCACCCCAGACATGTCTTCAAGGGGATTGTTGGTAGTCAATTTTCAAGGGTCAAGAAACTCTGTAGTAAAGAAGAGGATATTGTCAAAGAGGCTTCAATTTTACAAGATCTTTTTGTGAGTAGAGGATATGATCTAGAAATGATAGAAAGTATTAAATACAAAATATTGGGTGATATCTCACCCAATGAGGTGTCTACATATAAATTAACAACTCGAGTGAATCCACATTATAGTAGGAGAGGTTCCATTTCTAGTGATTTTGTTAGATTCTTAATTACATATACCAGTGATATCAACAGGATACAGAATGTCATTCGTGATAATTGGCACTTGCTAACTATGGACCCCCCAACTAGTAGATTTGTAGGGGAGTATCCCATCTTTTTATATAGAAATAGCAAAAATTTGAAAAGGATGCTATGTATGGATGATCATACTTCCATAGAGACTCATACGGTGCCTTCAATTGCTTCACACAAACAAGGCACCTATCCGTGCTATAATTGTAAGAGATGTAGTTATATCACAAAGGAACAACCCTTCAAACATCCAACCATGGATTATATCTTCATACCGCAATTTTATGCTAATTGCAATTCAAGTAATGTTATATATCTTGCTACATGTATCAAATGTACAACGTTCTATGTAGGTTTAACCAAAAGGAAACTACATGAACGGATATACAATCACCTCTATGATATTAGAAAGAAGGTAGAAACCAATGCACTTGCAAAACATGTCATAGAATACCCGTCGCATTGTTTCACCTTTAGGGTTTTGCAATTGGTGACTGACAACAATAGAGGAGGCAATAAGGATAACATTTTAGCCACCTCAGAATTGCAATGGATTTTGAAGCTAGGAGCCCATTTAGCACCAGGGGTTAATAGCTCTATATCCTTAAAACCAGTGCTGTTGTCTCGATGACAATATACTAAATTTAGTTTACTGAATTCATCATTCAAGTAATGGTGATGAGACAAACATAAATAAATGCATATTAAGTTGTTATTAGTGGGTCCCCCACAATAGGTTTTGGTTATAATACATATCATGTTATGTTATATATATAGTTGTCAATGCTATGTATATAGTTGTTTATTATTTTCAGGTATTACCCCTGATTACTGGTTTCTTATATATACATTTTTTTGGGTCGTTTCATCTTTGTATATATCTTTTCATATTTTACATACATTTTCCCATGTTTGTGAAAGTTCACATTCATGCTTGATTCTTTAGAATGTATATTCTGCTATTTTTATCTAGTATGTTGTCCGACTTCCATTCAAGCATGACCCCGAAGAGCTGTTCTTTCTATTTCTTTCATATTAGCCATCATGGCTCATCTGACCAAGATGTTAGCCTATGGCATTTATGACCATCATGGTATGTTCTTGTTATTTTATAAAGATTCTAAGTTCATTTGACAGATATGTATTTAGTTTATGTATTAATTTGTTTGGTGAGATGTTATATGGACAGTTGTTCTTGATTAATAGAGATTTTCTATGTCTAAGAGAGTGTGTTGAGTATGGAGGTATATATTACATAGATATGTGTGCACATGTTTCATCATATGTTTTAATGCAATAAGTACCTAATGTTTAATGCAGACAGGGTTTGCCATAGACACATGTTTAATATTGATACCATTTCTATAGCGTATTGCAAAACTAATGGTAGAATTTATTTTCTCACTGTTGCTTTAAATAATATCTTGACCTGGCAGCCATAGCGTTATGGCGTCAGAGTATTGCACAGCGGTTGTACGCCTGAACTTTTAGTTCTACACCGCTATGTTTAGTAAGGCAGATGAAGCTAAATGTAAGCGATTTGGTATCTAGTGTGCTCAAGGAGAACTCACATACATACATATGGTATGATATACTTGTACTTTGTTATTTTAATGTTTTATTTTGATGAATGTAATTGTATAGGTGAGATATATACTCCAAATTTGTATGCGGTCTACAAGAAGTTTAAGACCTGCAATGTTTTAAGTGTGTTCCATCAAAGGCTACAAATATATTTTTGGTGTTTAGGATTTAGTCATAGTAATAATGGTTATATGCAATCGAGTGTCTTGATTGCTTTTGAACATAAAGACCAATATATTGTGGTCTGTTTGATCTGCACAAACTTGACTTTGAAAGAGTTCTCATAAGTATGGCTTGAGTTTATTGTTTTTAATGTTCGTGAATGGGATGCTTTATCAATGTTTTTATGAGATGGCTTTATGCACAGTTACAGTCTGTACAGGGACATAGCATATTTGTTGATTATATGCATATTGATGTGTTTTATGTCTACATGTATACAATGTTTGATATATATACTATGCAACAGTTGCTTAGCAGCAAGTTTACTGATTGATTAAATGGTTTAGCTAATTGATGTAAGTTCCCGCCTAGTGCGGAATATAAGCTGGATCTTTGCTATGCTTTAATGAAATCTGAAGAAGCGCGGTTGCACCGCGTGAAAGCGCTTATTCCTTTTTGTTCCTGTTTCTGTTTTTGATTAAAAGGACATCTATTTTTACAACGAAGAGTCATCGTTTCTTGTCAGCACAGGTGCGGCAGCTCTGTGTATGGTTTTTGGTTTGTTTAGATCAATAATTTGGTGACTTACTATTGCCAGTGTCAACGGCTGAAAGTGCAGGAGTATTTTACTGAATTGTCCTAAGTGGCTGGTTCACCGCTTTTGTCGTTTACTGTGGTTTCCTGTTTTTGGTGAGTGAACCACTTGACGATTTGTACCGACTCTTTTTTCTACATACTTGTTTATTAATATTTGATTCTTGTGGAGAATGTAATTGTATATAGTTTAAAATCTTTGTTTAATTTTCTCATTTTGTTATGTCACTCATTTTGAAAAATGTACATATCTCTACTTTATGTTTATTTGACAATATTTATCTCAATAAAGCTGTTTAAAAAAAAGAATGATGAGAAGAGGGGAGTCCCCTGAATTGCTACTGCCTAGTTACTAGTAGTGTTGGTCTCACCACAGCTTCACACTGATGGGATACAATGCTCCTTTGCTTCTTCTCTCACCAGAAGCAAAACAGTAGCAAGGGTCTATAGGCTTGCTGTGGCCTTTTCCTGGTAGATGCCTTGAATAGCAAGCAGAACAGTCAGGAAGGTCAAACACTAACACTCACTACCCAACCAGAAACAGTCAGAAATCAATGCACTCTGTTCCTTCTCTCAACAGGATCAAAATATAAGCATAAATTTTAAGCAGGCACAACTATGAAGCAGTTATTAAGCTTTCCAGTGATCAGCAGTCACCAGAGAAATAACGTATCTGTGTTGCTTCTCTCACCAGCAGAAAAACAAAAGCACTAGTCCCAAGATGACTACTGAGAGGCAGAATACGGGCTGTCCAGTAAATGGTGGGCTCTGAGCAGATGTTGCAGATTTTAAAAGTAAGACTGAAAAAATGGGTTAATATCCTAAGAGTTGCAGCATGCACCAAGTAGTTAGATGTGAAACAGGGGTAACTTAAGTTTTAGCTATTACATATTGATACTACATTAGATATTACAATTGGATGACAATATAAAAGGACTAGTTGGAACCCACCCTAGTTTTGGTTATAGAAACACCAAGTCATTAAAAAGACTACTTTGTTATGAGAAAACAACAAATAGGGGATTAATCTCAACTAGAAAATTAACTTTTGCTTGTCGTAGTTGTAACCAATGTAATTTCATCATGAATACAAATTGTTTTGAACATCCTGATACAGGTATTAAATATGAATTCAGTCATTACGCTGATTGCAAATCCAGAAATGTAATTTATTTAGCTCTATGTCATAAATGTAAAAGTTTCTATGTTGGTAAAACTAATAGAACATTAAGGGAGAGGATTAGAGAACACATATATGCCATCAATAGGGAGAATGAATGTAATGCTTTAGCTAACCATGTTTTGCAAAATGATATGACACACACTTTTAGATTTATGGTTTTGGAATTCATATATGCCACAGAAAGGTTAGGAAATATTAGTAATTACACGGAAAAAGAAGAAGCAAAATGGATAATTAGGTTGTCTGCTGACAGAGGACATGGCTTGGATGATAGATTCACATTAAAGCCATTTCTTTCAGATAAACCTTTGAGGCACTAAGTATAGATGTTTTTTAACATTACATTAGGGCTATATGTGTATTATTTCTTTTGAGTGAATTAACATATATATAACCCCCCTTGCCCCTCTCTTTTATTGTCTTTATTTATACACATATATATAGAATATATGCATTTTTGTATTTCAGTCACTGTGTGTATATATATATATATATATATATATATATATATATATATATATATATATATGTTTTCTTTTTGTATGTTTGTTTATATATATATATATATATATATATATATATATATATATAAGTTCTTTATACAGGACTTCTTATGATAAATATGTTTTTAGAGTGGTTTTCTTTTATATAAGTAATAGATTGGTGTAGAGAGATATACACAAGTGAAAGTTTTATGATAATATATTTTTAACAATAGAAGTAATTATGCCTTTAAGGAAATTGTTTTATTTTATCATATGTCTATAGAGAGACATTTGATTGGTTCCTATGAGAGTTAATTTGATATTTAAATAGGTCCTTTGAATATTTGTATCTGTCTTAAGTCTGATGAAGCGTCCAGGGAGACGTGAAAGTGCTTACTTTTATAATAAAGAGGCCATTTATTTTACAATAAGCTGTGGATTTATGGATATTTGAAGCAGTTGTTTATCTGGTTTGCTTCGATTGTCGTGGAGTATTCACCTTTCTCCTTTTTGTCTTTCTCTTGAATATTCATCTTCAGAAATGTTGAATAACTTTATGTGGACCCACAGAATGCATGGCATCAGGGTAAGCTGTTTTATTTTACATGAATGCAATGCTATTACTGTCTCCATTTTGGGCACCATTATGACTGACGTTGTGTCCCAGTGGTTGAAGCAATAAAAGATGTCACTACTTCTTCTATAAAGCTCGATGAAGAGCTTAATTCTGCTTTCAAATGTACCCTTTTGACATTTTTGACTCAGAAGAGAATTTTCATTTCTTATTTAAATGTTTTTGGAATTTATGCAATTTTTGCATTTGTCCAGTTAGATAAGGCAGTGTTTTTAATTCCCATAATCATAGTCATTTTACTGAATTTTAAACAATGCTCCCAACTCTTAAGTACTGTGATGGAGCCACAGATAAAATAAGCACTGTGAATAAAAACCTTTATAAGTAATCTGTATACCAAAAGCTCATTTATTGATGGATTTAGAAAAAAGAGATGTGCCCTTCTGACGCATATTTGAAGAAATTAGGTAGTTTGGATAACTGAATCTGAAAATGAATACGATTATGAATGACATCCATATAACTGTATAAGAACTTAAAACTGAATACCAGTTCATTCAACCACATGACGACAGGTAAGCCCATGTTACTTATATGGGAGCCTCATACCTTCAAATATGAGTCTATATCACTTTGTCAAAGGTTCATTTCCACGAACCTTCATTCATCGACATTAATATAGGTAACGTTCACATCAGTGTACATTCACTTCAACGAATGACTTACACAGGGAAAGGAACAATTTGGCCATTATAAGAAATTTGCCCTTTTCCCCACTGTAGTGTGATCTCGGAGTTGGTATATATACAGTTGGAGGGGTTTGGGGGCAAAATCCCCCACATGAGTGGGTTTGAAATACTGGGCTTTGTTTGACAGTTGGAATGCTGAGCAACTCATTGCATTCCCTGAGTTAGTAATTTATTTATGTGAAAGTTTCACTGATGTGAACGTACACTGTATTAGGGTCGATGAATGAAGGTTCGCAGAAATGAACTTTTGTTGAACTGATATAGATCCCCAAATGTCATAATGAGATCACAGATGTTCTTTACAAAGGAACAGGACAACTATACAAAAAAAGTTCCCAAAAAAATGCAGCTTCACCAGGGAGTAATATGTTAAGATTTAGTGCTACAGTGGATCTCCCCGAATTAAAGATTTGAGAGTCTCACATAATTCCTATTAGCAAAATAAAAGTAAAAATTCTAAGGCATTCTCTTTCATTTCTGCACAACAGAAAATAGGACAGTACAAATGATATGTATTGAGAGTGCATGGTAAAAAGTCCCACTAGAAGGTTGTAGAGAGGGCTGTGCACCAATTCACATTCTTTCTAAACTGACAGCACAAATGATACTGAAGTGCTTATGACACATTTTTTTTTCTAAATGTATCGTTTCTATAGAAACTAAAATCTGCCTTGCTGCACAAATTAAAATTACAGTTGCTACAGCAACAAATCAAAAGAATCATACAAATCTACAAAATAGATATATATTTTGTGTTGCTTCTACAAACAGTTAAACATTACCCCTTTTGTGTCTGTGTAATGCAAACCCAATGCTGTATGCTGAAATTAAATGGGTTCACAGGCAAATGCCAAGCTAGCTGCCCTTGAGAGCCATTTAAAGCCTAGCCAAGTTCCTTTTTAAAAGTAAGAATAAAAACCCAGTACCTTTTGCTTGTGAGTTAAACATCTTAACCATTATGTCAGCCTCCCCCCAGGCAATCAAATTATAGACCACGACATGCCTAGTCAATAACTAAAGATGAGAAACAAACCCCACACCTCAGGTCTGTAAGGTAAACACCCTAACCATTATGCCAACCCTAATCCCAGGATGGGCTTGCCAAATGTGAGAAATGTTACTGGAATTTAAAAATGAAGAACTGCCAAGTGAGAAAGTTGTTTCTTTAAACCCCTTGTTGATTTGTAACCTCTACACAGACATACTTTGTTACATTTCAGATTGTTGCTACTTCATTCAAGGCTAGTTTTCTAACTTTGCTGCCATAGTGAAGCTTGCTGTTTACACTACAGTTCACGTTTTGAACAAGAAAACACTAGAACCCAAACCAGAATGAAAAAAGACAGATATGTGAATACCCACCATATTAAATGATCTTCAAGGAAACTATATGAGAAGGCAGGAACATACATTCCTTATTGGTTTTCTTTCAAGTGGTTGTTCTAAAAATCTCATGCTCTCACAGCTGGGACATGCACACTCACTTAAACCAATACAGATCAAGATCATTCCTACACCGGATTTAAAACTGTGTGTGTGTGTGTGTGTGTGTGTGTGTGTGTGTGTGTGTGTGTGTGTGTGTGTGTGTGTGTGTGTGTGTGTGTGTGTGTGTGTGTGTGTGTCTGCACATAAATGTGTGCGTACATGCATATGTGAATGTGTGTGGCTGTATTTCTGTGAGTGTGTATGAATGTGTGTGTGTGTGTGTGTGTGTGTGTGTGTGTGTGTGTGTGTGTGTGTGTGTGTGTGTGTGTGTGTGTGTGTGTGTGTGTGTGTGTGTGTGTGTGCACGTGCATGTATGCATACATGCATCTTTATGTGTCTGCACATCTGTCCCTATAAACCTCAGTGCTTGATCCCTCGTCCAAAAGATGTTTTACCTGTTAGGAAATACTAACAAGGAAACATATTACCTTTCAGATTACTTATAGAAGCTGCCTTTGTGACTCTGGTAGTAGATAGAGAGTGCAGACACATATAGAATAATGTTCTAAGGCACTCATTGTGCTGCTCTGGGTTACATACTCACCATCACTATTCACTGTAAATTAAGCATGTGCCTAAGGGCTGTTCCATGCATGTCAAACAAGTAGCTATGCATAAAGGTGGTTGACTGAAACAGTTATTTTAATTTGTTGTCATATTTTGTAAATATTTACAGATATGAAGCACTATCATGGAATATGCTATAAGAACTTATATGCTGTAGCATTTTACCTTCAAGCAGTTCAGGACTGCCCATCATCGTCCAGCTACTGAAGGGCACTTAAAATCTATCTTTTCTGAAATTACTTTTGACTGGTCAGGATAAAATTTTGATGCTATTTATTATTTTGTATCTGTTTATTAATACATTGTAAATATAAATTGTTGTTTGACTCAGTAATTCTATTATGGGCTTTCAGTCTAGCTTTATGGTAGTTGTGTTTTGATGCAGATTTTCTTTGGTTTTTGAGTTTGGAGTGTTGGTGGTGTCATTATTTTGTGGTTTTAATTGCATTTTGAGCTAAAACCCCATTAATAAAGCTGAAGTTGAAGCAATTAATGCCTCATCAAATGTAATGAGGTATTGCCTGCCTGTTCTTGCAGCAAAAGTTGTTACATCTCAATGCAAAGTGACTCCTAGATGCAGTTTTCTTTATTCTTCCTAAAGGGACTCACAGAATTCAAAGGTGCAACCTTACATCTGTTGATTTTAGTGTGTCACTATATAAATACTACAATTGATTAGGACTGCTTCACCATTATCACTCAAATTAATCAGTTGTCAGAAACACTAAACAAAAGTCTGCATTTAAAGCATTGTTAGCCTTCTAGCTTTCTCAGCACTTTCAGCAGACTGATTAGGACAACCCTTCTACCAGCCAGGACAGTGCATAAGGGGACAGCATGTGGGTATTAGCTACCCATTACAGAGATCCCTGTCAATGATCAACTGATATGATGAGTACTTGCATATCTGTTATTTCTAACTCTGACAGCCCTCTGCAGTAGGGGTGGCTGGGAAGACTCATTAGCCATACTGGAAATATCTTCTGGAGGAACAGGAGCCAGAACATTTGAAAGAGTAGGACTAAAAAGAACAAGTCTTGAAGCATTGAGGTAAGGTACCACAGTGGGCACAAATGATGGAAAAGAGAACTGAGAAGCCATGCTTGAAAAGGCTTAAATGAATGCTATACAGGCTACAGTAACATCTAGAACTCCAGTGAGTTGGCCTTTAATCTCCTTGAGAGGGTTAGTAAAATAAAAAACAAAAATGATGCAGTTGCCTATTCATTTAGAAAGGGACTGACGATTTGTAATAAGACTCTCTTACCAGGAGCAAAGTAAATGAAACATTAGTCAAACTTTCTAAGCTTATATAACCTTCTCAGCTTAAATTTGAGTGGGTTATACATATCAGAGTTATTGAGGACTCACCCTTAAAAAGAAAATGTGGAGATGAAAGGACTGTTTCTAGGAAAGCTCTGAAACCAGTTTTAGTAAGAAATATAGGTGAGTGCTAAGGGACAGTGAGGGCACAAAAAAAGACTAAACAGTGTTCCCCATAAATCAAAGCTTCTGCCTATTAAATCCAGTGGGGAGGGGTAAATGCCACTAAGAATTATATCTTACAACTTCTGGTTTGGCAACATTGAAGTAAGCAGCTGGATATGGACCTCCAAGCTGAAAACCCCTAATAAAATCAATAAGCCGATTATTCAACATATAGACTTCAAAAAGTTGCACTAGAAGTGATTATGAGTGCCATAAAAGTAAAAAGTAAGAAAAGGAGAAAAATCAGTTGTTGGTTGTGCAACAAAAAACATCCTTGCGTTGTGCCGGATGGGGAAGCCTCCAAACGAGTATTGCTCAAGCTGGTAGTAATGTTAGTAACTCGTACTGCTGCTTTAAGTTTCTGTTTCACAGCCGATTCAGTTGTATTCACTAAAAAAGACCTCTCACCTATGTCCTCAGTCGCATTCATGCCAATATTCAACGGATTTTCTTGTCTTCTTTTATTTACTTGGTTCTGGCAATGTTGTTACCAGAAGCTATAATATTTGATGTTTCTCTTAGGGCAGGTTGAGAAGCAGCTGTAGACTCAACCATCACACTGCTCGCATAGCACCGCCCACTTCCTGTCACTAGCCGGGTCACACCCCAGTCTGTACCTTCTCTGTTCCATGAAAAGACACTTCCAGTTTTAAAGTCATTAAGTTCTCTATGGATCTTAAGAGACTTAGTACTGGACAGCTTTTTCTCATACTGTATTATATGATCATGCAGGCTATCCAACTTGTCCACCAAAATATCTATAGGATAGTTGTTAAGTAACTCACTCTGCATATGCTGTATGACTCTAAGTACCTCGGTCTCTTCAGGTTTGAAGAAATCTATCAATAGCTGCATATATTTGGTGCTACATTCAAGATTAAGGATTTGCCATCGTCTTAGGAGTTCAGGGCATGTTTGCCCATAACTGGGCATAGTTAAAACCCGCAGTCCTCTAGGTGCTATATTTAGTTTGAGGGAAGCCTCTAAGTGGAAACGCTGCCATTGTAGCCATTTATATTTATAGAGCTTATTTTCAAGAGCTCTATAGGACTTCAAAAAACTCTCTTGTTGGTTACAGTCGACTTCTTGAATATCTTGTAAATGTATATCCTCTGTTAACAGGGGATTTATCTGAGAATTCAATAAAGAATCCAACTGCTCATTCATCTTCATTCCACAGTCTATATTATTCTTAAGCCCCACATTCATGGCTGCTTCAGCAAAGGAAATTAAACCAATTCCTTCTGCCATGTCCAGTAGAGGTTGGAAAGTACAAAATCAAACAGAAAAAAATCCCTCTGTGCTGGATAAAGTAACCTACGAGCAAAAATCCAAAATATAGCAATAAAAACACACGTAGGTTACACACAGCAGGTATATTTAATAGGAAAAAATAAAAAAACAAATGTAGTAGTAAGCGCTTTTATAGACTTATTCCACTTCATCAGACTCACCATCAGTAATACCAAAACATTTAAAAAGCCTCCCAGTTACAGATGTACCCAATTAGAAAATTCAGTTTATATATTAAAGCAATAGTATAGAAAATGCCATAATAAATGTAACATAAAAACACACAAAAACGATGGAAAATATGCAGCCTATATATATATATATATATATATATATATATATATATATATATATACAAAAACAGCTTGAAACATCAATATAAAAATATATAAATATACAAAGAGATGTAAATAAAGGTATTGATTTCTAAGCAATGTATAATATATTAATGCTTTAGGGCCCTAGCTCTCAAATAGAGTTTAAGGGACAGTCTGCTATTCAAGCCACGCAGTATGTCAGCTTGTAATCTCAATATCCAATTCTGCTCTAAGGCTTCAGTACTATTATTTAAGTCCCCCCACTCCTATTTACTCAAATAATGTCCAGTACCGAGAACTTAAAATTATGAGTAGGGTCTTATTTTTCAACACGCATAGCTAGTGCACTACTCTCTTTCACATTCCTAATATCTCTCATATGCTCTAAAATCCTATCTTTAAGTAGTCGATTGGTCTTGCCTACATAGAAGGCAAAACACTGGGTACAGTAGCTAAAGTAGACCACATTCTTGGTCTGGCAGTCAGCATAGACGTTATTATAAATCCCTTATGCGGATGTATAAATTGTCTCTACTGTTAAAGAATTGAGTGGATTGCTGGGAGACGGACTATGTTTCACATTTAAAAATAACAGATCCTTGAAGAGACAGCTCTGTTATAAGGCAGTAGGCACTCATAAACATGTCCAATCAGATAGACTTGGTACATATAGTTGTAGGAGCTGCACTGCTTGTACCAATATACATACTGGGAGACAATTTATACATACATTAAAAACAGCTTGAAAATTTTCACACTAGGTATAAAACTTTTTATACTAGGTTTATGGTTTTAAGATTAATTGGGTAGTTGATGGCAATGAAAATCTTGGTATAAATGCTGTGTTTTACTCTTATTTGATTGTCTGATGAAGTGGCTGGTGCCACGAAAGCGCTCACCTCTTTTAATAATAAAGCTGTTATTCTACATAGCTGTGGCTGCTACCTCCTGCTTTGTTTTTTACTATTCATTTCATTGTTGTTGGAGGTAATTCTTGCCAGCACCATTTGGTTTTTACTGCGGATATATATATATATATATATATATATATATATATATATATATATATATATATATATATAGGCTGTATATTTTTTATTGTTTTTGTGTGTTTTTATGCTACATTAGACGTTTATTATGGTGTTTTCTGTACTGTTGCTTTATTATATAAATTGAATTTGCTAATTGGGTACATCTGTAACTGAGAGGCTTTTTAAATGTTTTGGGATTACTGATGCTGAGTCTGATGAAGTGGAATAAGTCCTTGAAAGCGCTTACTACTACGTTTGTTTTTTATTTTTTCCTATTAAATATACCTGCTGTGTGTAACCTACGTGTGTTGTTATTGCTATATTTTGGATTTTTGCTCGTTGGTTACTTCATCCAGCACAGAGAGATTTTTTCCTGTTTGCATTTTGTACTTTTCACCCTCGACTGGACATGGCAGAAGGAATTGGTTCAATTTCCTTTGCTGAAGCAGCCATGAATGTGGGGCTTAAGAATAATATAGACTGTGGAATGAAGATGAATGAGCAGCTGGATTCTTTTTTGAATTCTCAGATAAATCCCCTGTTAACAGAGGATATACATTTACAAGATATTCAAGAAGTCGACTGTAACCAACAAGAGAGTTTTTTGAAGTCCTATAGAGCTCTTAAAAATAAGCTCTATAAATATAAATGGCTACAATGGCAGCGTTTCCACTTAGGGGCTTCCCTCAAACTAAATATAGCACCTAAAGGACTGCGGGTTTTAACTAAACATACCCTGAACTCCTAAAACGATGGCAAATCCTTAATCTTGAATGTAGCACCAAATATATGCAGCTATTGATAGATTCCTTCAAGCCTGAAGAGACCGAGCTGCTTAGAGACATACAGCATATGCAGAGTGAGTTACTTAACAACTATCCTGTAGATATATTGGCGGACAATTTGGATAGCCTGCATGATCATATAATACAGTATGAGAAAAGGCTGGCCAGGACTAAGTCTCGTAAGATCCACAGAGACCTTAATGACTTTAAAACTGGAAGTGTCTTTTCGTGAAACAGAGAAGCTAGAGACTGGGGTGTGACCCAGCAAGTGACAGGAAGTAGGTGGAGCTAGGCGTGCAGTGTGGTGGTTAAGTCTACAGCTGCTTCTCAACCTGCCCTAAGAGAAACATCAAATATTATAGGTTCTGGTAGCAACTTTAGCCAGAACCAAGTAAATAAAAGAAGACAAGAAAATCCATTGAATATTGGCACGAATGCAACTGAGGACATAGGTGAGACGTCTTTTTTAGTGAATATAACTGAACCGGCTGTGAAACAGAAACTTAAAGTGGCAGTACGAGTTGCTAACATTACTACCAGCTTGAAAAATACTCGTTTGCAGGCTTCCCCATCTGGCACAATGCAAGGAGGTTTTTTGTTACACAACCTACTCCCCATAAGAGGGAGATCGAGGAGTCAATTAATGAATGGCAGGGCACGTCGCTCACACAGTGTAGAGAAGCAAACGAGGACTGGGAAGAGGGCCAAACAGGTCTAGTTTTTAATATTTCATCCTATGATTTAACTGAAACACAGCTAGCCTTGTTGAATAGGGGCTTGAGTTTTGTACCAGCCCAAAAGGCTGATCTAGTTAATGTGCTAAAAGAACTTAAACTGTTTGGCAAAACTTTAACTTTGCGAACTATTTTCCAGAGAAATGAACAAAACCAATGTATTTTTAAAAAAACAAGTGTATTTATTCCTCCAGTTAAACCAGTTATTGATTTGTTTTTAGAAGTGTGTGAAAAACAACTACGAGGTAGACTTGTAGATAATGATAGTAATAGATTTTTTAACCTATCTGTGTTTGAACAGCAAGCATTACTTGAATTAAAATGTTTGACATCTGTGGAAATACGTCTAGCAGATAAGGGGAGAGATACTGTGGTGTTAGATAGGAATGTATATATTAGGAATATGATGGAGCTGCTTAATGATACTAACACATATTGCCAATTATCTAATATAGCTGTGAAGGCAGTTACTGAAAAGATACAGTTTTTGGTTTTTGATTTGCATGTGACAGGTATGATCTCAGAGTCACTTTTTGAATATTTCAGTGTTGAGTTCCCTATGATCCCCATTATGTATGGCCTACCTAAAGTTCACAAACATTTATCTAACCCCCCCCCCAATGCATCCGACTGTGACCAGTAGGGGATGGGCCACAGAGCCTCTTTCAATATTTGTGGAAAAAAAATCAGCATCCCGTTCTTTGTGAATGCACCACTGTCCTCAAGGATACTAAGAATTTTCTCAATGATCTAGGTACTTATTTGGAAGTGCTAGAAGACCTTTGTTGGTTAGTTACCCTAGACATAGAATCATTGTTTACGGTTATCCCTAACACTTGGGGGATTGAGAATATAAGGGATTTGCTACACAATAGAAATATGCAACCAAGTAAAGTCAGGTTACTATGTGCATTGCTAGAGATTATATTAGAAAATAATGTTTTTATGTTTGGTGAAGAACATTATATACAGAAGGTTGGTGTAGCAATGGGCACTGCTTGTGCCAATAGCTATGCCAACCTATCCCTGATACAATGGGAGACCAATAATGTGCTTGCAAATAATGCATTTTCTGAGTCTATTATATGGTATAAAAGGTTTGTGGATGATATTTTTCTGCTGTGGCATGACATGGAAGAATGCCTTAAAGAGTTTTTAACATATATTAATGATATCACTACATTCCTTATTTTTACATATAAAAACTCTGGTAGAGAAATTGAATTTCTTGATGTGAAAGTTCTTAGGAATGTCCCACGTTTGGTGTCCACGGGCCATGTTTTACATTTAAAAATAACAGATCCTTGAAGAGACAGCTCTGTTATAAGGCAGTAGGCACTCATAAACATGTCCATTCAGATAGACTTGGTACATATAGTTGTAGGAGATGCACTGCTTGTACCAATATACATACTGGGAGACAATTTATACATCCGCATAAGGGATTTATAATATAAACTAACTTCTATGCTGACTGCCAGACCAAGAATGTGGTCTACTTTAGTTACTTAACCCAGTGTTTTGCCTTCTATGTAGGCAAGACCAATCGACTACTTAAAGATAGGATTTTAGAGCATATGAGAGATATTAGGAATGTGAAAGAGAGTAGTGCACTAGCTATGCATGTTGAAAAAAAGGCCCTACTCATAATTTTAAGTTCTTGGTACTGGAAATTGTTTCAGTAAATGGGGGGGGGGCTTAAATAACAGTACTGAAGCCTTAGAGCAGAATTGGATATTGAGATTATAAGCTGACAGACTGCCTGGCTTGAATAGCAGAGTGTCCCTTAAACCCTATTTGAGAGCTAGGGCCCTAAAGCATTAATATATTATACATTGTTTAGAAATCAATACCTTTATTTACATCTCTTTGTATATTTATATATTTTATATTGATGTTTCAAGCTGTATATATATATATATATATATATATATATATATTTATATATATATATATATATATATATATATATATATATATCTGTATATATAGGCTGCATATTTTCTATTGTTTTTTGTGTGTTTTTATGCTACATTAGACATTTATTGTGGTGTTTTCTGTACTGTTGCTTTAATATATAAATTGAATTTGCTAATTGGGTACATCTGTAACTGAGAGGCTTTATAAATGTTTTGGGATTACTGATGGTGAGTCTGATGAAGCGGAATAAGTCCGTAAAAGTGCTTACTACTACGTTTGTTTTTTATTTTTTCCTATTAAATATACCTGCTGTGTGTAACCTACATGTGTTTTCATTGCTATCCTTCTATGTATGTCAGGTTTATAATTTATGTAATGCTTTATGAATATTTTTTTCAGATGCTCTTTCTCAAGTTCAAGAAAAGCAGGGATGGGAGGTATGAGACCAAGAACACCTTTCTAGACCTGATATGTGATACCTTAGTGTGAGGTAGCAGGATGCTTACTTGCATCCAGGTACAGGTGGTAGTGAATGACAGAACTGTGGTGTTCAAGATATCATTTCCAACAGTTAACCACTCCAAAAATCCTCTTGAGGCTCAGCTAATATGGTGAGTACTCATATGTTTGCTATTGTTTTCCTCTGGTGCTTAATATATTACTCTATTTCTTGCTGATGTATGCATGTATAGAACATCAAACAAGATGCAGAGGGGGAAACAAAACATATACTTAAACTCATGCAGTCTGTGGTATTTGCAAGCTACTACATATTAGTTAATTTTTCACACTTGGCTTCAGTGGTGCATGTTACGTCATTATTTTCTACCTCTTTGTCTCTGTCTGTCTGTCTCTACTTACCATTTTGCTGCAGTCCATCACCAAGGTAAATTCACATTTGGCACTGACAGATGCTTATTTTTGTTTTTGTTTTTTTAAGTCTTATTATGTGGTTGATTGAATTATTCCTTCATTATTGAAGGTGTTGCAAATTTCTCTTTCCCTTTCCCCAGCTTTGTTTTCACCACTCTTTCTGGTGTGGTTCATAGTATAGTATTTTAAAAACAAAAGAAAAATAAATCATGAAAGAAACAGTCTAAAACTGAGTTCCTCATTTACATCTGTCACTACATGTGCTTGTGGGAGGCAGACTCCTTTAAAACACTTCCATTTGTCTCCATTGTAATGTCTAAATGATACCATTTACCAAGTCTTATCAGCATTGTATCAGATTTAACAATGCCACAAGGCTAAAGCATCAGAAAAAGCTTTCAAGATCAATCACTACAAAACATGCAAACCTTCCCTATGCAGTGGAAGGTAGCTAAAATGCAAAAGGAAGTACATAAGGGGCATAAGAATACATATTCATCTGCTTGCAGACTGCCATCAAAACTGTTCTTAGAGGACACTACATCTGAACAAGGGTTCTACCCATATAGGATCATCAGCAGTGATCATCAATCATTATAATGTGGTTGACAGTTAAAAGCTCCCAATTTATTCTGTTTGCAACATCACTCAGTCTGCCATTTTCCACCAAGGGTGTTTGACATCAGAGGTAATATATTTAAATAAGAGAGTGGGGGGGACTCTCCTACATGCCAGGTGTGGGAGAAACAAAGTCTCTCAAAGGAGATTTCCTGGGGTCCCTTGGAAATCTGTTTCTTTGTTTGTTTGTTATTCCTGTGGTTTGTTGATCATCAACTTTACTGAGTCAAGTAGGTGACAATTGGCGCTTGTACTGTTTTATGAATAAAATGCCTCAACAAGTACCTTCATTAACAGCCAAATGCTTCCCTTAAACTACAAGAAACATCTGAGCAAAGCCAAAAGATAGGAAAAATAAAAACTGGAAATCATTTCATTGCAAGTTGAGCTAGTACCTTCAGAACTCAAAAAAGTGGGACCAACTATCATTTTATTTTTGCTCAGTGTCAGTGGTCTTTGGAACTGGACAAAGCTACCAGTAACAGTTCCATCTTTTTTAAGCATAATATGCCTTATTTAATTTTTTTATGCAAATAAATATATATTTGCAACTGTCAAATAAAACGAAAGGGTAAGAGAAGAGAGGAAAAACTTGAAATATAGGCGGAAAGGGACACCTTCTGGCATACGTTCATTATTACTATACAATGCATTTAAACAGATGGTGATATTTTAGTCAAAAGATATAGAACCTTTAAAATAAGGACACCCAAACAGGACATAACCAACCACCATCCTTAATTCCTTGAATACTTTACTACAAATGCACATTCAACTGTTCAAAAGAATATAAGACAACATATGGGCCCAGTCTTTTCCAAAATCTAATAATAGTCAAGGAAGACCCTCCCCTCTAATTAATTCAACATTTTAGTATAATGACATTTAGATATATGAGCATATACATTTTGAGTTTTATTTATATACCTAGACAGTGCTCTGGGGATAATTAGGAAATTGAGCTAGGCTCCTTAGTCGTCTTTTTGACTACATCTTTTAACTATCTGTGCATCTATGATTTTATAAATTAATGCCCTTGCTCATTTGATCAATATCATAATTTGCTGGGATATCTGATTTACTGAAGGGCATGATTACCCATTTTTAGAATTTAGTCTCAGACCACAGTTTTGGCACCAGTCATTTGTTATTTTTAGGCCTGTTTGTAGAATGTCAACATCATTTGGGGATTCAATAATTTCTCCCAGCTTAAAGTCATCAGCAAACCTGGTGAGACAGAGGCCCCCAACATTGGCCATCACTTCAGAAAAGTATACAGCAAACAGGAGGGGTCCCAACAATGAGCTCTGTGGGACACCACTAGTAACAGGTTTCTTATCAAAAGTGGAATGACCTATCTGGACAACATGTGTCATATCAGTGAGCCAGTTCGCAATACATCTGATGATGTAGGGGTTTATGCCTAACTCAGTAAGTTTATCAGTGATCCTAGAGTGGGGGGATTGTGTTGAAAGATTTGGTCAGGTCTAGATAAGCAGTGTGTACCATTTTACCTTCATCCATGGTCCTGGTGACTTTCTCATAGAAGTTCACCAGACTGAGTAGGCAAGACCTCCCTTTGACAAAGCCAAATTGGCTCTGGTCCATGATAATTCTCTCCATGCAGATACGATTGGTCAAGCTCATGGGTCTGTAGTTTTTGGGTCAGTTGATGGGTCCCCCTTGTGCAGAAGGATGACTGTTGCAGTCCTCCATTCCTCTGGGACAAAGCCTCTCTGCAGGCTGTGGTTAAAGAGGGTTTCTAGTGGCCCTGATAGATTCTGTTTTAAGCTATTTAAGAATTATCCTGGAATGTTTTTGGGACCCATGGAGGTTGTGTTTTTGGCTTTAGTGAGAGCAAGAAGGATCTGTTCCCTCATAATGACCTGTAAGGAGGATGGTTGCAGTTATTTCTTTGGGTGTCGTAGGAGGTGATAAGGAGAGAAGTTTGACTTGAACTTGTCGGCCAGTAGTTGTCTATAGTTTCAAGCTGGGTATAAGTGTTGACAGTCATGATTAACTCAGCACATTGCTGAATGTTTCCCCTGAGGTTACGAACATAATTTAAAAAATCCTTATGGTTCCATATCTTTCACCTGGGGGGGCTATCTTTGTCTCATAGTTTGCTTTGGCAGATTTGAACAGCTTTCCAATCTGTTTATTTAGATTGGTGTGTGTCTTTTTGCACTGTTTTGTCTGTTCCTTCTTGGCTTTGGACAGGATTTTTTTCCTTTTGTTGAATAGCCTATTTATGCTAGGGGTCCACCAGGGTGGTTTATTTTTGAGAGTAATCATAGGTTTGACTTGGACAGATACTGCCTCCTCTATGCAGCTATGAATGTGGCTGTACATTTCTTTTGTGTACAGCTCAGAGTAGGCCTCACTGTCATCTGGAATCAGAGGGGCTTGGAAGTTTAATAAGCAGTCACTTAGTTTGAAGTAACTGGCCTTACCAAAGTTCTGAACAGGTTTGGAGTTTGATGGGGGTTTGATGTTAGTTTTAATACTAAAGGAGATTATTTTTCAGTCAGATCTTAGTAGGGATGTTTGTGAATGACTAGGTCTAGGATAGCTGTACCTCCAGTTGGGGAACTAACTAGTTGCTCCAGGGTGTTTCCATTGATGAAGTCCAAAAACCTCTGAGCAAGTGAATTATGGGTCATATAAGTCTCCCAGTTTATGGAGGGAATGTTAAAGTCACCCATAATGTGTTAGGCTGAATGATAAGAAATTTTAGTAGGTTTACCAAGGAGGTGTGGTTTTCAAGACTCATATTAGGGGATTTGTAGCTAGCAAGGATATGATAGGGGGCCACACCTATGGCTAGTTGGGCATGGAGCAGCTCAAGCAAATCATGTTGTTGGACCAATCCAGCAGTGTACTTCTCCTCTATGAACACTGAGACACCTCCTCCCTTTGTTTTATCCTGGGCTGAAGGGGATCGAAATGTATGAAAGGAAGTGTAGCCTTTGATAGCTGGGGTGCTTTCCATGGTTCTGAACAATGTTTCTGCGACTGCACATATGTCTGCATTCTCCAGGGTGAGGAGTGCTTCCAGGGAGTGCAGTTTTTTTTATTTAAACACCTAGCATTGAGCAGCAGTACCTATAAGCAGTCATTAGTGATTTTGTTATGTTGGAGGGTTTAACAACTTTGCACGGCCTAAAAAAGGCACTACGGGGATAGATAAAGTTTTTGCCAGTATCTGGAAGTCAAGTGGTGACAAGTGTAAACCATCTCTGGCAAAGCATCATGGTGAGATCAGATCATAAACTAATCTCGCTGGAGGTCCTCATCCCGCCCCCACCTGAAACAAAGAAGACCACAGTGAAAAACTTCTCAAAAGCCGATTTCACACTTCTAAAAACTAGTGTGGTCTCCTTTAAGGCCCCTGAGCCAGTGGTAAACATTACTCAAACCGCTGAATCACTTACAAATGCCTTCTACCAGCACCTACAGGACTGCATGGATCAGGCAATCCCAAACAAAACTAAGACTCTCTGTACCAAGTCTGGTGGACCCCAGCCATAAACAAGCTCTACAACAAAAGGAGGAAGCTACTACAAGATAGAGCAAAATCCTTGAAAGGTAAAACACCTTTGATCATTATAAGTAAAAAACTAAGAGCTCTCATAAAATCATCAAAGGCAAATTTTGAGAGAAAGGACTCTAAAGACAATCATAAGGCCTTCTTTAGCTATGTTAGAAACCTAGGAGGAAACTCCCAGATATGCTCAGAATTAGTTCAAAATGATGTGAAAATTACTGAACCTACACACATTGCTAACATACTGGCTGACAGGTTCAGTGCAAACTCCAAAGGAGAGATATCTATTCCAGAGGATTGTAGCCCCAAACATCTTCGGTGAGAACTGCCCTCACTAAGGCAAAAACACAGCATCCATGGGACGGATGGTGTCCTGTGTGCTTCATGAACTCAACGAGGAATTAAACCCACAGTTAGGACAGCTGTTTAATCTTAGCCTCACCTCAGGATACTGTGGTCCCACTTCATAAGGCGGTGCCTCCACAGACCCTGGAAATTACCGCCCCATTAGCTTGACAAGCCTTATCTGCAAAGCCATGGAGAGGATCATAATGGAACTCATAAATAAAGACATAGGGAACTTGCAGACTTTGGATCCAACCCAGTTTGGCTTTGTCAAAGGCAGATCCTGCCTCTTAAACTTGGTTGACTTTTTCGAGACAGTCACCAAGACCATTGATGAGGGAAAGGCAGTCCATACAGCCTACCTCGACCTGGCAAAGGCCTTGACACAATACCCCACTCAGGTATCATCGAAAAACTCATCAGCTTGAATGTAAACCCATACATCACAAGATGGGTTGCAAACCCACAGGGTCAGAGTTGCTGGAGCCATGTCAGACTCAAAGCCTGTCACAAGTGGTGTCCCACAGGGCTCAGTCCTGGGTCCACTCTTGTTCGGCATCTACTTTTCTGAAGTACAAGCAAACACAGGAGGGTTATGGCTGACAAAGTTTGCAGATGACTGCAAACATCTGACAGAGATATCCTCCAGAAGGGCCTCACAGAAACGGATAACTGGTGCCAGAGCCATGGCCTGAAGTTAAACGCCAAAAATGCATAGTCATACAAAAACAAGGTTACCCTAGCTACCATATAGGTGACAATCCACTGAGCACAGAAAAAGTCATCAGGGATCTGGGGACCCAAGTTGACAGTAGTCTTCGTTTGACACTCATGTTGCTAAAGTAGTTAGGAAAACCTTCTATATCGCCCACCTGATCATGAAGGGATATCTAGATCAAGGCCCCTGTACTCATCACTCATTAGACCTATGATTGAGTACAATGCCCAATGTATCTGACCAGACACCTGATGCAGCTTGAAAGGCCCCAAAAGTTCCTCACCAAAAGGATAAAGGGTCTCAAAATATGTCTTATGCTGCCCGACTGAAAGAACTCCAGCTTTATTCAGTCTCATTGGCCTTGTTCAAGAGGAATCTTGACCAATGGATGGGTGTCACTGCTTGACAGAGGCACAGAAAAATGATAGGCATAGTTTTTATTCAAACTGTTTCCTCAGGCTGACAGATAACGGATCCCCTTTTTGTGACAACAGAAACTAAGCCAATTGTTGAAGTCAATCAGTTTTTGCTTCTTACTTCATATATTCAACAATTTGTTTTAACTGTAGAGATCACATCACCAAACATTAACCAGTGATTGACCTTTAAATTAAAATCTGATACAACATCCTAAAGCATCGACTTTTTCCCATTTGATATAGTGTTTACTATGGAGTAGGCCAATTTTAACCCACTCCTGCAGTCTTGACAGCAGCAATGCACTCAAGTCACATACCAGACAAATAAATGGCAATAGAAGATCAAATTTATTTAGTTCAGTAGGTACTATTTTAAGGTATCCTATGCACTAGTGATAACATCTCCTTACCAAGGCAAAAGCACTGAGATTATGACAAAATACCATGGTATAGAAAGTCAACATAAAACTTTTGATTCTGTAGGAAAATATAGATTTAGTTCAACAAAACTGGCTTCTAGCATTGATAAGTTAGCATCATTCCAAGGAGAATATTTAGGGGAGATCCATTAAGATAATATATGAAAGATAGGTGGTATTAAATATAGAGTACATTTATTTTAGGAGAACTATCATTTTAAGCAAGATCAGCATGAGATAATTTTGGATTTTTTTTAACATTTATCTTTTTTTATTGCTGTTATTTAACTTATTTAGAATAGTTAAATTGATTTAATGATCCACCATTCGATACAATTTCATACACATATTGCTATGACTTTAGCACATTAACAGTTTTTAAGTTTACACTACAGTGCTGTTCCTTTGTTGTTCTTTTTACATAATGCTACAATTTCCTGGACATTCTATCCTTTCCAAAAATATATATCAATATCTACAATTTTTCTCATCTAATCTTTTTCTTTCTTACACTATTCTCATTGCCCCCTTACTCTTGAATGTGGTATTTCCTCAGCTGTCTCTCAAAAACCCAAATCAACAAACCAGGCAACCATATCCATTAAACTGTCCTAAGACAACCTAGTGCTAACATCTCCAACTAGACTTCCCAAATTGTTCCTCTTTTTCATACATCTCATATCTCCACCTACTTAACTTCTTCATACCATGATATATATATATATATATATATATATATATATATATATATATATATATATATATATACAAAACAATGTGCAATTGTATACATTTCTCCTTAACAAATTATGTATTTAATTCTTCAATAGAGAGATATTATTTCCTTTACTTTTTTGTCCTGAGTGAAGCATCTTTTTGACATATGAATTTGAAACCAGTTTGAAATCATACAATTTACTGAAGAATAGGCACTCAGATCTCAATTTATTTTATAACACTTTACCATTCTGCATCATGACCAAAGTACAATCAGGATTTCACTTTGCCCACCCATCAGCCTAACAGATGGGGGTAAGAGGGGCTATTTGTCATTTCCTTCATCTCAAATGTTTTTAAAACTTCCAGTAAGGCCACCCTGTCTTGTTAAATAAAGAAAAGTAAATATAAGTGGTATAAATCTTGTACAACTTATACTTCCACATTCTTTTTCTTGCAATAATATTCACTTACCATACACAAGATGGACTAAACAACTCCTCTGTCCGGAGCAGCTAATCTTTAATTTAGCTTTACATAGTCCTAAACAAATCCTCAAATTATTTCACATCTTCAACCATTTTACCCCTGCTGCTCCACTATTAAATATATCAATATCTAGCTTTGTAACTCAGCGTATTTTATTTCTTAACAATGTCAAATGTTTTATTATTTCAACATATATTTACTGAAATATGCATGTGACTAACACCTGGTCCATAGTAACTGTATGGACAACACCAAAGAGATCCAGGGGAAAAAGATGAGTGGTGTGGGGAATCAGTTTTTGCCACAGCAGAATCACCCACTTGTGGCAGAGGCAAACTGCTAGCCTGCTGTGGTGGAAAGGCAGCGTAGCTAACTTTTTCTTTGTATGGCTGTAAGAAAGACTGACCATGGAATGGGTAGTTGGTTCCATGGTCAAACCAAAAATGGTGCTTCTTTCACCTGGCAGTTAAGCAGCACAAGTCAGTAAAAATTAAAAAGTACTAAAAAGTAACTTTTTCCAGTCAAACACAATAAAGGGCACTTAAATACTCTTTATCAGCCCTAAAAAGTAAACTAAAAACAGTTTCTCCAGAGAAGCAGTTTTCCTACACAAGATGGACTAAGCAACTCCTCTGTCAAGGAGAGCCACAAAAACTACAGCAACTAGAGAACAATTCCAAAAACGTAGAAACCAAACCAAAAAAACTATTCTCCAGGATAAAAATAATTATTTCCTACATCTGCAAAACAGGCACCAAAACGACCCCCCAAAAATTCTGGGCAGGAATAAATAAACTACTTCACCCCAGCAAACCCTCCACCCTATTGCCAACATCCACAGGCAAAATCACAGACATACCTGAATCATTCAACAAACACTTCATAGAAACCATCTCTAAACTAGTTCAACAACAACCCACTACTACTACTACTAGTAATATCCCCAACCCTGCAGTCAGTCCCCAAACTACCTTCCAATTCCAAACCACCCCTACCAATTATGTCAAACAATTACTATCCAAACTTAAACCTAGTACCCTAGCAGCAGATGGCATCCCAGCAGAATACTTCCAGTTGGCTACTAATGAACTTGTCTACCCAATCTCTATTCTACTTAACAAATCTATATCAGAAAGCACCATCCCACCAATCTGGAAAACCTCCTATATCATCCCTTTACATAAAGGTGGAACATCCACTGACCTCACCAACTATTGCCCTATTGCCATCCTGTCCCCACTACAAAAATTCTTGAAAAATGTATACATTACCAACTTATGCCATACCTACTTAATAACCAACTTCTCTCTCCTACCCAGCATGGATTCCGCCCTGCCCACAGTACAACCACAGCCCTTCTTTTTTTTTTTTTTTTTTTTTACAAACCTCATCAACCAAAATAGGCACTTAGGTAAACTAACATCTGCCATATTATTGGACCTGTCAAAAGCCTTCCATATGGTCAACCATCCCAAACTACTCCACTCCCCTTACTAATCTTGGCCTTAGTGATCACACACTAGTCTGGTTCCAAAACTATTTACATGGTAGACAACAAGCAGTTTGATGGGACAACAACCTATCCTCACTGCTCCCTGTTACGACAGGAGTCCCACAAGGGTCCATTCTGGGACCCCTTCTACTCTCCATCTTCAACAGTGATCTCCACAGCATATGCCAAGATGCAACTGTTATACAATATGCTGATGATTCAACATTAGTCTGCTCAGCCAACAACCCACACAAACTCCTCTCCATTACCCAAAAAGCCTTCCAAATTATAGAAATCTGGTTTCTTAACAAAAACCTATTACTTAATCCCAAAAAGACCAAACTGTTGCTATTTAAACTAAACAAATCCATCCCAATGCCCAACACATTCAATATTGTGTCCAAAGATGTGACTATCATCTCTCCAGACACTCATACTAAACTGCTAGGAGTGACCACTGACAACAACCTCAAGTTTGATCTACATATAAATCAAACTATTAAAAACATTCACAAAAAAACTGGGCAGTCTTTATAAAAACAAGCCATTTCTAACCCAACCTGCTAGAATAACCATAGCTCAAAGCCACCTCCTCTCCACACTGTTCTAAGCCACTCCCATCTTCACCAACCTACCCAAAACTGAAATGGCCAAGCTTAACATCTGCTACAATCAAATTGCCAAATTTGCTACTGGTGCCCCCTACCGTGTCCACCACTGTCATTCATTAAATCAACTTAACTGGCTTGAATTCCCAATTCTCCTCTCATTCCATCAACTTTCTTTCACCCAGAAACTCCTACTACTTCCTGAAAAAAAAAAAGCACTATCTAATCTACTTAAACTACAAACTAATACCAGACAACTTCGCTTTAGTGATAAAAAACTAATCAAGGTGACCAAAATCAATAACACAGCAGGTGACTCCCTCTTCCCTAACTACATTGGTAAAATTTGAAACTCATTACCTTCTGCTATTACCTCAGCCAACTCAATAGTTACATTCAAAAAGCTACTAAAATAACACCTAAAACTCGCATGGCTATGCCCTTGCTACCCACCAGGTTGACCCATATCATACACACCCTCTGACCCACTCTCGTGCTCCTTTTCACTTCTATCCCTTCAAGAAGAACCGTGACTCCTCCTTATAGTGCCTCACCTGCGATCACCCACACCAACAGTCAGCAATTATACACATTCCAATTTTAAGCCCAACCACATCTCACAAAACTAACTCTAACATCCACTCCCAACCCCCTTTTATTTACATTTATCTCAATCAATGTTATTACAGGAAATCAGTACATTCAAGGACTACTTTAACTTAAACTATGGAATTTTGTTAAAACTTGCGACTACCAATGAATATTGTACTTTGTAACTTTAAAACTATGGAATCTTGTTAAATCATGTGTTTTCCTATTAATACTTGCTTGCTATGTAGAAATGTCATATTTGTTTGTTCTTAATCTGTGGAGCTTTTCTCCCTAGGTCTCCGCTGAAAATGGACATGTATCCAGTTGGACTCTCCCGGTCAAGAAATGCAAAATAAATAAATAAAATAAATTAACAACTGTTAAACTGGCATGAACAAAAGTACACTCCCATTAGAAGTACAGTCAGCAATAGTACATTTTCCCAGCTTAAAAAAATACTTTCCTAACCAGAAAAGGAAGCTTAAGCAACAAATATAAAATCTGGATGTTTTTCCCCAAAGCAAGCTTATCTACCCAGCAACAGAACAGCACAAGTTGACCGTCAATCCTTAAAAGCCCACAGACCAGCATTCTGTTCAGAGGCAGGAAAGCTCTGAAGGGCATGATGCTCAAGCATGTCTTTTATTCAGCTCAGTTCAAGCTGTATAATAGTTTGGGTGAATGGATGGTGCCCTAAAACTGGAGCTGGCCAGCTGATATACCCTTTGTAGAATATACCCCATAGAGTTTAGGCTACTGCAGCAATGATTAATATGATGAACATCCACTGTTGCCTGGGGCAAAAGGGAGTTCATAGCTATATACTAGGCTAATGATCACCAGGGCCTTTAAAAGCCTAGCCAGGCAATCCAACCCAACTGTGTCTCTATGTATCATGGGCATTTATTAGGAGGGGTGTGACACCCCTGCTCTGGGCCAGTAATCAAAGAGCCTGAATCCTCACCACTGACACTGGTGAGGCATGTTCACTTGGAACAAATATAGACACACGCAGTATTTCCAGATGCAGCTCTCTGCACCAAGCACAATTTCCCTTAAGAGCACACGGGAAACACACTCAGTCTGGGGTCTGGGTTTCCCTCTCTCTCTCTCTCTCTCTCTCTCTCTCTCTCTCCAGGCCCCCAGTAAGACTCCCCACTGACACAGCTGTAGAGTTGAGTCCTCAGCCAAGTGTCCCAAGACAAGTCCTCCACCACCCTCTTTGTGAAACCAGTTCTCTTTGTCCCTACTCCAAGTAGCTGACACACACACACACACTTGGGAAAGACTGGCACAGATTTACAAGCTATGCCCCTCTGCCCAGACTATAAGGTAGATACTGACACCAGGACACTCCAAAGCCAGCTACTCTATGGCTCTTACAAGGGTATCCAATTATACTGTGTAAAAGTATTATTAACACAAACTGTAGTGTTTGACCAATGCAGTAAGACTTTCAGGAGTGGCCACAGTGTCACCAAATAAATATAAGTAGTTTCAGACTTAAAATATTCTCTAAAAGTCCAGCCACAAATAAAAGTTTAAATATATTTAATAATAAATAATAAAAGAAGATGAAAATACTAAATATCTATTTACAATAATTCCCAGAGTTTTAATCACAGGAAATATTATAATGGCACAGATGAATAGATTCATACAGCTACAGGAAAACAGTGCTTAACTAATATCACTATATTATCCTGAGTGATCTAAAGAATTTCTATTCCCTGGTTACTTACTAAGGCAAGGCAAGATGAAGTGATAGATCCTTCTTTGTCAGGTTTCAAAAACAGACTACTCTGACACTTCTGTCTCATGTATTATTATTTATTTATTATTTTATTTTATTTATTTTACATTTGTTAAGCTGGAGAGTCCGACTGGATATAAGTCCATTTTCAACAGAGGCCCGGGGAGAAAAGCTCCAAGAGATAACATTTTTATAGTTAACAGACAATACATTAAATATTAGTAAAAGGCAGGCTACACAAATGTTAGTATATGACAATCATATGGTACTTACTATGAGACATGGTACAGCAAAATGGAAAAGAGTACATTGGACAACATTCATGAGATACATTTCTTTCACCTCTAGAGAAACTGGATGTAAAATTACTGCTATTGTCTTAAGTTAAGGCAATACATCTGAATTTATGGACATTATAGGTCTGTAGCTAAACTGTGAATCTGGTTGATAATAGCTAAATACTGAAGTACTAGCCAGGGGTGATACAGGAGCATAGTCTGTTATTCATGAAGTGAATTTTAAGTAGTTTCCTGAATTGGGTTGAGGAGTTGTTACCTGTTATATCCGCAGGAAGGGAGTTCCAGATTTTAAAAATATAGTGGCTGTAGATGGATTTTCCTGCCTCATTGTTAAATTTGGTAACCTTAAGGAGAGGAGCAATGGACACAGGATGGAGCCTTGGGGAACCCCTAGGAAGACAGGCAATAAGGGAGAGAGTTGGTTTTGCCATTTTACAGCTTGCTGCCTACCATCTAGATAGCTCTTAAACCAAGAAATAGCAGAGATGCTAAAGTTTAGGGTGGATAGTGAGTGATGGACTTTTGCATGGTTGACCATGTCAAAAGCTTTGGCTAAATCTAAGAATGTAGCAGATATGAGCAGTCCATTATTTCTGTTATTATTGATGATGTTAGTAAATAATGTAAGTGCGGTGGTAGTGCTGTGGAAGGGTCTAAAGCCATGTTGCTGTGTGGATAGTAGTTTGTTTTCTAGGATGTACTTCATCAATTGCATGTGTACTACTCTTTTGAGAAGTTTTGATAAGGGAGATAGTATAGCTATAGTGCGATAGTTATTGAGTTCAAGAGAGCTACCCCCTTTGTGCAGTGGAATTATATGAGATATTTTCCAAAGCTGGGGTACTTTACACTTGGAGAGGGATCTGTTTATTAGGATGGAAACAGGGTAGGCTATAGCTTCAGCGGCTAGTTGAAGGTATTCTGTAAGTAATTTATTGGTGGCTAGAGTGGTGGGTTTGAGTTTTAAGAGTAGTTTTTGTATGGTCTTGGTAGGTTGATGACAAAGTTTAGGTCCCTGGAGCATGTGGTTTCGAGAGATTGGGATTTCTTTAAGTGTAGCATGTCCAGCAGCTCTGGGTTTGACATAGCTTTGTATGTTAGGCAAAGATCACCTCTGAGTAGGCGATATGCAACGGAGTAGAGCTGGAGTTTTTTGAGACGAGCTGCGTGTGGCATCTGTTTGAGGCCAATAATCCTCTTAGTGAGGTATTTCTGTGGCCTTTCCAATTGTTGTAGGAGTCTTGTGAGATGCATGCCAAACGGGGTATTGTACTCTATAATGGGTCTGATGAGGGGTGAGTAGAGCGGAACAATGACCTCTTTTTTCCTGGAAGAGAACTCTTTTGTGATGAGATGTGCCACATAGAAGGATTTCCTGACTACTGTAGCAATGTGGTTATCAAAGGAGAGACTACTGTCCACCTGTATCCCGAGGTCTCTTATCACACTTTCAGTATTTAGTGAGCTACCGCCTATGTGGTAGTTCATGGGTACCGAGTTTTTCCTAAAGGGGATGACAATGCACTTCTTGGCATTGAGCTTGAGGCCATGACTTTGACACCAAGCATCTGTCTCTGTGAGGCCCTTTGGTAGAATGTCGACATCATTAGGTGATTCTATTATGGCTCCCAGTTTACAGTCATTTGCGAACTTTGTTAGCCAAAGACCTTCTGTGTTGGCCTGAAATTCAGAGAAGTAGATGCCAAACAGGAAAGGACCCAGGACCGAACCCTGTGGTACTCCAATTGTCATTGGTCTGAAGTCAGACTTTGAGTCGGCTACTTTTACTGTGTGGTTCTGTCAGTGAGCCAGTTGGCCACCCATCTTGTGACATAGGGATTTATGCCCAGTTTAGTGAGTTTATCTATAATTCCAGAGTGGGGGATGGTATCAAAAGCCTTGGCAAGGTCAAGACAGGCTGAGTGCACTACCTTGCCCTCGTCTACGGCTCTAGTGATTGCTTCAAATATATCAATCAGGTTTAGTAGACATGATCTACCTTTTACTAACACAAACTGAGTCGGATCCAGGGTTTGGTGGTTGTGACATAAATAAGGCTCCCCATCCATGTGAAACAGAGTCCATCCCTAATTCTATTTAAGCATAACCTTAACCAATGGATGGGAAATCAGAAATTCACCCCAGGGTCTTTCCCAATGTCTCTGTTAGACAGAGGCAGGCAGTAATGCCAAAACTAACATACCACCGATAACCTCTAGAAACTTTCTACCTAACATACCCCCTCCTAATAAACATCCATGATAGTAGGGATACAATTGGGTTGGATTACACAGCAGGGCTTATAAAGGTCCTGGGGATTGTTAGCCTAGTATATGACTATTAACCTAGGAACCTAGATATGCAAGTAGGAATATGTCTGCAGCATACAAAATAGACTGATTAACTAAACCTACCTTAAAGTTGATAGACATTATAAAAAACCTTACAGGGTTATTCGGGAGGATGGCTGTTGACTGAATGATCCTACAATAAACGTTCCCTTCAGAAGAAAAATGCCCTATGATTCCATAACACATTTAGCAATATAAAACATAAATGATCAGGGGCTTGATGGCAAAGATCTTCTCAAATCCTCTGGAACACAAGTGAATGATAAAACTGCCTTCTGTTTGCCTATTAATCTCTTACTAAAGAGGGAAAAAAGAGAGGCACCTCCATTATTCTACTGCATGGAGGTGCTTGGTTTGTCACCTTTTCTTACCCAGGTTTTTGGATGTGTGGAATCACCTCCATTTCCCTCTGTAATGCCATGTGATGGATTCTTGAAATCATATCCTCCACTGAATAAAAGGTCACCGGACCCTGCTAAAAAGAAAATCTCAGCCATGCAAGATACAGGAGCCTAAATTTTAATTTAATCTGATAACAGAGATGAATCAATGGCCGAAACTTTGTCTGATGGGTTCTAGTAGTCACTAAATACTATCTGTCTAAAAATGTTTCACTGTTCCCTACCATCACTTACTATCCTGGCTTCCACAACTCCACCAATGAAAAAGTTTCAGATCACACAGCAATGGATATGGAAACTTAGGCCTCAAATGCTGGGCTAAATCTTTAAATCCTGCGTTGGGATCTGTGTTTATTAAATCAGTCTTGTCATCAAATACTCTGCACAGTTTTGTCCTTCACCCCTCCCTCCCACTCAGGAGCAGCTGAAAAGCTCATTTTTTTCTTCTACCTCTACTTTTCTTAATCAGGCAGTTTAAGCTGCACACCACTGTTCTAGCTTCAGCATCCATCAGGTATGTTGCAGCATCTTACAGGCCCGTGTTTAAAGCTCATTTTTTTCTTCTACCTCTAATTTTCTTAATCAAGCAGTTTAAGCTGCACACCACTGTTCTAGCTTCAGCATCCATCAGGTATGTTGTAGCATCTTACAGGCCCGTGTTTAACTCGGTAAGTCGAACCAGATGGAGAGTCAGCACATTCCCATGTCAGCTATTTTCTGTCTTCTTCATCTACTGGTGCCATCTTGATTATATTTTTGTAATTCAGTCATTAATAAATAAAATCTTAAGTCCCCATCATATTCTTTACCACAGTTTGCTGCTGAGAATTTAAAGGGTTGTACAATGATGCCTACAAGAATATTTCAAAACCAAGTGGCTCCTTTTTTAGCTGCTAGCACCAATAACTTTTTTTATAAAAAAAGAGAGAACTGCAAGGCGTTTTAAATAAACCAGTCTAAAAGCAGCTTCCAAAGAAATTTGTTCTATTATGACAGTCTAAATATTTCACGTTTTACTGTCTGGGAGAGTGTTAGTATGATAATACAATTTAATTTTCCTCTATTTTGAATGAAAGTTCCATTTCCAAACCTGATAAACTTAATTTGCATTCTCTTTCTTACATGATCAGGGTCAGTATTTTTATTTTTTTTTTGACATTCAACTGCAACTGTCTGGCAATTCAGAGAGAGGATTAAAGCTATGAACTGCTAATAGGCTTGATCTTAGTAATGGGCTTGCTTGCTTTATAATCTATTTACCTAATGTATACCTGTGCAAGTCACTTAGGAAGCTATTACTCAAGTGCTGACCCAAGATAGCAGCGCTTCTGCTTAATGGAGTAAACTGAAGAGCTGTGGGCTATGTCTAGCAGGCAAATGTGTTCCTCAGAAAAGCGGTGGCAATTCTGTTCTTGCAAGGCTTGCAGTTCCACAGACCTCTTCTTAGTTCATGCAGATTGCAGACAAAGTTTAGGCTACTGTAGAAGTGGGCTGTAAAACTAGAATATATCCCTTCCTAAAAAAAAAAAAAACTCAACAAATGTATTATTGCCTTCTCCATGGCTGGCCTTGCAAAAGGTAGTTCATGTTTGGATTCTCTGCTCACAGTGAATGGTTCAGGCTAAGGGAAAGGTCTACTTTGTTCTAATTTATCTCCTCTGCTTGATTTTCCAGCTCAGACAATAAAGGCATATGTATACCATCCAGTGAGTGCTGTTACTATTTAAAGTTTCAGATAGTTTAGAAGTAGTTTGTCTGATGATATTTTGGGATTCTTCAAAAGCTTTCACTGCCTGAAGCCAAGCCTGCCTCTGACTGCAGCTTACTCATTTGTAGGAATGTGACTCCATGGTGTAAAAGATCTGTATTTGTTTAGGAAATTAATGGCAAGATTTATTTTGCTAAGTCTGGTAGATGACTACCTGAAAAGTTTAAGTACATTAATTTAAATATTAATGAACTGATCTCTGTGCAAGTGACAGATATGTATTGATAGCAGTGGGATTATTGACCAGCACGCATAAAGTTCTGTTTTTCCAACTAACCTTCTAAGAGAAATGTGCCCAGGAAGTTACACAGCTCTGAAGCAAACAAGAGTTTCCAGGATATGTGGGTGAGTGTTCATGTCTCAACACTTGTGCCATATAGCTGTTAGCTTCAACACAGATTGCTGACATCATTCATTCACATTCTAAACCATTCTATTTGTAATGGAGACTCTGACAGTTCAACACTAATACCAGAGCTGCTAATTCACTAAAATGGATACACGACAACTGTCAGTCTCCCATCACCTTCTGCTTGGCTTCAAGGTTACTGGAGTCTGATAAGAAACTTTTATGAATGGCAATTGACAACACTGCTGACATTCCCCCACAGGGAAGTTCCTTGACTCCTTCTCTCATGACTTGGGGTGCTTGAATGACAATTGCCTCTTACCTGAAGCATGAAAAGAGCAGCGTGTTCTGCTGCTTGCCATGCTTGTGCTATTTACAGACAGTTTAGTCACTTTTTTACAGGTACACCTCTTTTAATACAGGATGATGTTACTGTAATACTTGCAGGCCTGCATTTAGTAACTTCCAATATTTTGTATCTCTTATTGCACATAAAATAATTTAATGCTGAGGCCGGCAACCTTTTCTTGTAGGGTAGTAGAAATCATGATTTTTATTCTTGCAAGATATTCCAATGCCAGGTAAGCTAATTTGAAAAGCACTGGTATTTGTAATATGTGAAGATGTACATGCATTTTAAAATATGTTGAATAACATTTTTCTTTAATAACAATCAAGAGATCCTTTCAGAATAGCAAAATAACTAAGACAATAATGTCACAGTCAAGGTAATCTTCTTTGTTGGTCCCCAGTGAAGTGTCAAACAAAATATGTGCAAGTGCCACTCTTTCCCACCAGTGCCAGGGACTGTCTATGCCTTATCTAGTGTTAATTTGAAAGAAATGGAGATATGCAGCATTTAACTGGGAATACTATTTTTCTAGAATTTGGGTAGACACTACATCACACATGATTCTTCTTTATTCCTGTTTGTTTATATTTCATTTTTTATAGTAACTTACCCAACTTGATGTTAGACCCAGTAGAACAGTCAATGTGATGATGTATGAAGATAAAGCGCTGACTATGACTCGGTGACTTTAGTTCAAGCAGCAGGGGTTCAGGCAGCTGACACAAGTGACTGAGGAGTATGGGCACGTTCATTGTAGGAGGAGGGGGTACAGCAGCCCAAAGAATGCCATGATCCTTTGGAGGAGGGGTAAAGATGCAAAGTGCAGTTTGGGAGAGGAACTTTCGCTCACCATGCATAGCATTCATAGTGGGTGTGTGAAAGCATAGTCCTGCATGTGAAAGGCATTGTGGACTTCATCTGTGATGCAGATTTCCCATCCCTCCTTCCCAGGGGTGCAGTATAGGCCATCAGAAATACTTTCAGAGCCAGGATGCTGATGAGGGTACAAGCAACCCTCACGATTGTCTGAATGACAGCCCCTATAAATGTCTATTACCTCTTTGGTTATGGATGGACCCCTGCCATGAGGGAATGAATGGGCTCAAGTTTAGTAGGGGGAAGGACTGCTGCTTTGCAGGCATGGGGCAAAAAGAACTAAGAGTGTAAAAAAAAGAACCAGGTCAATATTGCTCTGAAAAAACAAACACAGATCACCCCACAGAAGCCTTTACTACACTAAGTACATGGAAAACTCTATTTTATCTTTTGAAACTAGGCCAAATTGCCTCTTTTCAGATGTCAGTTGGGAATACTCTGCATTTAAGGACATGCTTAGAATCAAAGAATAGGAAAATGTAGAAAGATGGTGTTAACCCCTTAACAATGTAACAACGAGGTGAACTTCTTTAGCAGTTTAAGGCCTTAATCTTCTGTGATAAACATACCAGTATATCTTTTTTTCTTAATCCTAGAATTTTCTTTGTGAAAAACATTTGTATTTTGGTTCTATAAAGTGTCTTATTAGGTAAGCACAATAGTGTATAACCAGTATGAATTAGTCAAAGTAGGAAAAGCTGGGATGGTAGCATCAGACATTAAATTAAAGTGAAGATAACAGCCTTATGAGATTTAAAACAGAAAGGATCAGTAGACCCATGAGATGGTGGTTAATTGTGAAGATGTGGAGAATCTTTCTTCCATAAATGTTGAAACATTTCAACTATATGAGAAATTCTCCCTATAGTCTCTGGTGGCTTAAACGTGTATAAGAGTTTGAAATATATGACAAAGTCCAGTTGAATTCTGCCCTATAATATTTAAATTTATGTTGAAATTAACATCTTGAAATGGATACCCATATGACTTCCTTTGAAATCACTACCTTGAGATGGAGACCCAAATGACTGTGCTGAAAGTTTTCATTATTCAATATACTTCTGGGAAAAATGCTGAACTGCTAATGTAAATGTTACTTCTTCAGAAGCCAGTTAAGGACTTCTGGGTCTTTTCTTTTGTAATCCAAAGCTTTTGTCAGTACTGACATAGGTGCAGACTGGTTCATTCTAAATTTTGGCCAAAAATCAGAATAATCAAAGGAAACAACACTGGTCTTCCACATAAACCAATACTATTTCCTTTAGCAATTATTTTAGATTAACAGATGGCAGGATAGAAAGGTAGAAAATGGTCCCTTCAATATGGTGAGAAAAGTGTCTGATGGTGAGGGGAGTTACAGGGGGATTTCAAGCACAGCACCCTTTTAATTTGTAACATTATCTTCGAAATATCCATTTGGTCCATTGCTGGCAAAAGTGAAGGCACCTGTTTTAATTTGTACTTAAAAGACACCAATATTATTAAAGGTTTACCAGGTCAAATAAATGAAAGACTTCACATGCCTATATCTAGGAGTTGGTAAAACATAGTACCAGCCTCAAGTGTTGCGATAACACAGTCTGATATGGATAAAGGATTCCACTTTAAAAATTTTGCCCTTTTATGAATTAGTTTTGAATTCTTGCCATTTATTTTTCCAGTGATTTAAGTCTTTGTTTTTTCTGTCAAAAGGAAGCTGAAGCTTTCTGCCTTCTTTTTATGTCTATTTTGTTTCCTTCTTGTTTCATCTCTGATCCCCTGCTGATCATCTACCTCAAACGTCCCCACAACTTAGTTGACTCATTTTTCCTTAAATGGAACAATCGTATTTGACTATTCATTCCTCTACAATGAGCACTGAATAATCAGGAAGCAGGAGCTATCATCCTCATGTCAAGGATCAGGATCTCCCCAACGAACTCCTCTTTACCGCAGTGGCTCCCAACTTACAGCTCAGAGAGGTTACATGCATGCAAGCTAACAAGCATGCCAGCCCCCTCATAAGCAGGTGCAAGTCTGTACTGTGGGCTCTCTACATTAATTTTTATGCGGAATGCCCTTGTAGGTGTTGCCAGTGCAGTGAACCAAGTCACCACTTCCTCACCTGGATGGGAGAGCTGTGGCTGGGTGCTCATTTTCATCCTCTCCCATACTGTTCTTACAGAAGCTGTACAGCTTCTGTGATGTCAATTAAGCATGGGACATCTGGGACATAGGGCTTTATCACTCTAAATCACAGGGCCAGGCCCAAGTTTCCACATTATTATTGTAACAGCCTATTAAAATTTGATGTAATGTTCACAGTCTTCTATGTTGTACTCTGGATCTAAACAAAATACAAAGTAAATAGATACCCTTGTGGCTAGTCATCTACCAGACTATATGAGTTAACAAACCTAGCCACTATTAGTAAAAATATTAAAAACCAGTACGAAAAGAAAATGTTACTTATTTATTTATTTGTTTGTTTACCGGGAAAGTCCGACTTGGAACAAAGCCAATTTTCAGCAAAGGCCCAGGAAGAAATACTCCAGATGTATGTCTTTGAAACATGGGAGGAAACCGGCGCACCCGGAGGAAACCCACATGAATGCAGGGAGGACATGCAGACTCAGCACAGAAGGCACTCCAGCCAAGAATCAAACCGCTGTACCACTGTGTCATCCAAATCTGTAATGCATAAAACCTTGAAAGCTATCTACTTCAGACTGAAAAGCAATATTTTCAAGATAAAAGAGGTATTACACAACAGACTTTTTTCTGGCATAAAGAGAGATGAGTGACACACAAAAAGGTGAAAACTGAAAGCTGAGTGGAACAATATAGGATACAAAAGGAAGAAGTGTGACTACCTATGTCAGTATCTAGCTAGTACAAGACCTGCAGTTGTTCATCAAAGGGAAGATACCACTGTTGTTTTTTTTTTCAACTTTGGGCCACATAGGACTCATGATTAGGTATTTAATCCCAGATGTTATGATTTACTGTAACAGTGAACCTCCGCAAGAAAGATTCTGAAAGTCACAATTTCAAATGCCAGTAGGCTCAATTATTTGTTTCCTTACCTTGCACAAGTCTCATGTGCACCTAACTGTGATAAGTTCACAAATGTCTGAATTCAGAATCTACTACAAAAGTGAAGTTTTGCATTAGCTCATTTAATTAAAGAGAAAGCAACATGTTCAAAATAATAAAAATGCTCATCCAGTTAATTAACTTGGGACACATACACAAATATTCACGGCATATACATAATAGGTTATTATGTTCATAGATTACTATTAGACAGGTAGTCTAGGCGACCACTGAGAAGTCTAGCCAGTATGACGCAATAAACCAGTAAATAAAGTTAGCTTCCAAATATTGGAGAGCTGTACTTCAAACCCTAGCAGGTTGTGCATACCCATACAGTCATCAGGAATTGTTCTAAAGGTAACTAATGTACTCCATTGATATATAAAGGTAGTCTACTCCAAAGGTAGGGGATCTGTGGTGTCAGATACCTATCCCTGCAGCAGGTCCTGTTTATGTTACAATGACATAAAATCTTTGGATTGGGTATACATAATATTACCAATCTCCTGGGGTCAAATAGGACACTGCCCTTCATTGTATGGAATGCTAAGCATAAGTCATCCCATAGAGGCCTGTATAAGATGTGTTAAAATGATAGGCAGTTTAATCTATCCAGATTACTTAAGAAGCTGAGTCCTGACACTTTTTACTTAGGAATTGTTAAGGCCTTGTGTGTTGAACAAGGACTTTGAACAGGTAAATGCCAAAGGGATGCCTTAGACTTCCAGTGGTAATTTACACACCGCATTCTTATAACTTGATCTCACAGACATTTTTGCAATAACTCTACATGTGAACCTAGACTTACACATACTCATTTATTTTTAATGTAATATGAAACTGAAAAATAATTTGCATTTAAGATTTGCTAATGGAATTTCTTTTACAATACTTTCATTATGGCTGAAAATGGTCCATTGTTCTCCGCTCAATCACCTTGTTAACAAACACAACTAAATAAATACTATATAGAAAGGCAGTGCATGGCTTGTTCAAGATTGAAACATGAGCTGTTGAAAGTTTCACATCAGTGAGTTAACTGTCTTTTTTCTTTATCAGGCAGCCAAACTGACAAGAAGAATCCAAGAATGTTTCAGCAGAAGAGATACAGGAAAATAATGGTTAAGGTCTTCCCCTCATAAACACAAGGTACAAGGTTTGAGTCTGCCCTCAGATTATTGGCTAAGTTTATAACAGCCCTTCAGGGCAGTTAGCCAAGTATTCACTTATTAGGATGGACACCTCAGGGACAAATTTAGGAAATGCTTTTTCCTAAAAGGTGGTGGTGGTGGACACATGGAACAATCCTGCTAATGAGACCATGTTATATATTGTTTGGAACTTCTGAAAGGCAAGAGATAGATGTCAACCAAGTACATGGGGAGGGGGTAGAATGTGGTTTCAATAAAATGCGTAGCTTATTCAACAAGCAAGGATATGGGCAGACCAAGTGAGCTAAAAGGACTTTCTTTGTCCTGGTTCTGTAGTAGAATGCTTTGTTTCATTAACTGTAGATGAAGTAATCAGTGAACAAAGTACACAAAACACTGTGAATATTGTGAATGAAAGAAATAAAAAGTAACTTAAATCAGTCTCAGAATTCTAGAATACATACAAAATGACTAAAGTGATGTAATAATTTAGCACTAAAATTCATTACACACACACACACACACACACACACACACACACACACACGAATACTCCATTACATCAAACAGATGACACCATTTGGTTGACAGGACCAGGTGGTCGATGTGTGTGGAAGATCAACAATCCCTGGGTATGGGATTATTACCATTCCCAAGGCATTTTGTGATCTTGGAGTTAGTATATAAAATTAGAAGAGGGTGGGGGTATGGGGGGCTTATCCTCTTACAAAATCACTACTTTTTGGTTTAGCCTGTTCCAGACTAGTCCTTGGAGCATGAGCAGTACATGTCGACATTCCACATTTCAGTGTTTTGATGTCGACCATCCTGCAATTGACAGTGTACTCTATTCAATGTAACAGGGTATATATCTATTTATGGGTCTACTTCAAAACATCTGAAACCCATAACATCTAATTTCATAACATCGAGACCAGAACATCTAAAACCCAAAATATCTACAACCCATAACATTGAATTTCATAATATCGAAAATGTACATCAGAATGTCGAACACTACAAATCACATAAAAATAACATCCCCTCCACATATAACAACACCAAACTACCAAACACACTTTTTACTACGTTTCTGTAGAGGGGCAAGCCCCCTGCACCCCTATGTGTGGGGCTTTGTCCCCCCACACCCCCGTAAATTAAATATACCAACTCCGAGATTGCACTACAGTGGGGAAAAGTTAATTTCCTAACCCCACTGTATCACAATCACCATAAAGAATGTACACATAATTCCTGGATTCTGCAAGCCTTGCACGGCATGCAGGATTAGTGCAGGAGCTCTAGCAGGTAATATGTCTGCCGTGCGATCCAGGAATAGCCCGTAGGGGCATGCACGAGCACTCCTGCACTAGTCCTGCATGGACTCAGCCCATGCAAATGAGGTAAATTTCCGATCCAGGAAGCTGGAAACCGGCCATGCAGAACTAGTGTAATCTGCAGAAATGTACTCAGTTAGTAACCGAGTGCATTTCTGCAAATTCCAAAACGGAGCCGTGACAGCTCCAAATAAAGGGTGCATATCATTCAGGAAGCATGCCAATGGCCAAGTATAAGGCCATTGACATTGAAAACAGTTTAAAAAATAAAAAAAATCAACTTTTATTTTTATTTAGCCGATCTCGGCTGTTTAAGCGTAAGGCAGGAGCGCTCAAACGGGATCGGGGGTAAAAATAAGAAAATAAACCTAAAATAAGCATTCTAACTAAAATCACTATTCTGCCATTATTTTCAATGGCAGGCAGAAGACAACATGGCCAGTGAGCAGTGGTTGCTAAGGGGGGAGGCTCAGTGTGAGACATGCAACCATGCATTAGCAGGCAGTCCTATGCAAATGAGGGGAATGATAGTGAATCCCACATTTCCTCAGCATGCTAGTCAGCCCCCAACAGTGTAAGAGCAGGAATAGGTTGGTGCAAGCCTGGGAGTTAGCTGACATCATGGTGGGGGGGGGTGTCAGACATACTGTAAGCGGATTGGAGCCCTATGGCTCAAGTTTGCTCCTAGCTTAGCACAGCTAGGCAAGGGGATGTGTCTGAGTCTGCCTAGCACTCTTTACATTGCCTAAGCAGATGTGCACGACGCGCACCGGGTTTTAAAGAAAAAAAAAGGTAAACCAGGAAATAGCAGCTCTGTGCACATTTGAGCACTGTTTGAGCGGCGCGCCCCCGGGCTTAAACAGAAAGGCAATGGGAAGGTAAAACAGTAGTAGGAAGCTAATCAAGGAGAGCTAGCATAGCTGGCAGGTGAAATGTATCAGAATCAGCCAATTACACAGGCAGCAGATCAGCCCAGCCCAGAACACTACTATAAACTATGCAAACACCTTCCACTCTGGTTTTCCCATACTCTACACCACCAGTGTATACAAGCGGGAAAGTTTTAACAGACAAAACAACAAAATGATAGGGGCTGCAATAGCTATCATACAACAACTTGTGGAAGAGGCTGATGGTGGCGAGAATGTGAATGCTGTCGTCCAAACCCACAGTGAGGAGATGGAGAAGAGTGTACAGACGCAATGTAACCCACCAGGGGCTACATGAGCTGGAGATAGCAGAGCACTATAGGGTGGACAGGGACCTCCTACAGCAAACTGTTGAGCTGTGCCGGCCATGCCTGACACAAAGAACTAACAGAGGGGAACCCATCCCAGTGGATACCAAGGTATGTGTAGGCCTAAGAATACTAGCTACAGGTACCTTCCAAAGGCCAACTGGTGATATGATGGGGATCTCACAGGCATCAGTATCCAGGGTACTCCACCAGTGTCTGGATGCCATATCAGCACATGCCGGTGAGCATGTATATTTCCCCAACACCCGTGAGGCGTTGGCCAGCAATATGCAACTGTTCCACCAAATAGCAGAATACCTTGAGGTAGTGGGTGCTATAGACTGCATGCACATAAGCATCAAAGCACCACCCAGTGAGCAGGGTTGGGTCTACATCAACTGCAAGGGCTTCCCCTCCATCAGCTGCCAGGTCGTGTGTGATGCCCAGGGCATAATAATGAATGTGTGTGCTTGCTGCCCTGGAAGCTATCACGATTCCCACATCTGGCATCTGACGCAGCTGTACCAGAGATTTGCCAGTGGGGACATCCCTGACGGTCACCTAGTGGGGGATACTGGATACGCACTGGAGCCGTGACTAATGACACCCATCAGAAATGCACACACACACGAACAAGAACTCCATAATGAGGTACACGCACAGACCAGAATTATAATAGAGTGTGTGTCTGGGATGCTCAAGTCACAGTTCCGGTGCCTGCACACATCCGGTGGAGCCTTGCAGTACTCACCAGCTCCATGTACCCAAATTGTAATTGTATGTGCCATGCTACACAATATGATCCTGCGGAAACAGCTGCAGCAGGAACAGCATGAGGCAGGGCCACACAGCCGCCTCCATTGCCAAGGCCTGCACAGGCACAGAGTGACTCAGAGGAGGAACAACCTGAGCCTGCCCTGGTAGGCAGAAGCAGGAGTGCCCATTATGCCCTGGCCTTGGCAAAGAGGCAACATATAGCACATACACTGACACAGGAGGGACCCAGGGAATAACACCTCTCTCTGACTCTCACATACAGTACAAGGGATGCCAAACATGACACTACTTCTGCTCAACCATGTGTAGGGAGTATACTATGTGCATCCGACAGAGGCAGCCCTGCAGCACCACCCTCAGTACTGGGACACCCACAAGATAAGTGACTCACACATGCCAGCCAGGGGGGTTCACATACCCAACAACAGTCACAGCCAGGAGGACAGGTGTAGACAAACATAAACAAAGGCTGTGCTATGGCCTCTGAATGATGCCTATGGGTAAACTCCCCACTCAGGCCTACACAGAGAGACTATAGCAGGTCAGGCAGTGGGATGTTAGTTCTGAAGGGTGGGAAGTCAGAAACTAATATGTAGGTCAATCAATGCTAAGACCTGTAGTACACTGATATGCCTCTAGTTAGCATGATAGGTTAGAATACAGAATGAAATGGAGTACCTGACATACCAGTACAGTCATAGTAAATGTGTACAACTGTCAGGTGTGCCCCCCATCCTACGTAGAAATGTAATAACAGTCAGGTGTGCCCCCCCAGTCCTGTGTAGAAATGTAGAAATAGTCAGGTGTGCCCTCCCAAATCCTGTTTAGGAATGTAGAAACAGTCAGGTGTGCTCCACCCATCCCTACATATTTATGTAGTAATGGTCTAGTGTGCCCCCTCCAATCCGATGTACATATGTCGTAACAGTCAGGTGTGCCCCCCACAACCCTATGTAGAAATGTAGGAACATGTATGTGTAGGTATAATACCAGTGAAGCACAGATGCACAGAGGTGGCCAAGGTAGCAGGATAGTTCGTAGCATCTGCACAATATGCAAGTATGTGTGTGTTAGGTTGGTGTGTGTTTCATATTGTGTGAGAGTGGTTGGTAAGTATGCATGTTGAGATAAGGCCTGGTGCCCATTTCCCACTACCGCTGATGACAGGGACAAGTCCTCACAACTGCAGTGCCAAACACAATACCCACCAGTATAACACAAACTAGCAGTAAGCCATTGCAAATGTATGGGGGTAATATGTGTCACCATCTGAAAGACTGACATGGCATGGCTGTTGGGCTAGATATACAAGCAGTACACAGGAGAAAGTACCCCAGACACACAGTATATATTGTGTCACTGTGAAATGGACACACCCTTGGAATAGTACATACAGGTATGCATCACATTACCTGGTCCTATAGTAGGGGATACCGGTGTTGTCTGCCCAAACACTCGCAGATCACAAAGGAGGTAGGACTGATGTATTGAGAAACAGCTGATGTACCTGCACATGCAAGCATAACTGGAATGCCCAATGTATATCTGTGTGTCAGATGCAAGTAGTGTCCATAGCACACATGCATCCAGCTCACGCAAACACCACCCACAGGTACCTCTCTGGTTGTACCCCCTGCTGTGGGGAATGGGTACAATATGACCACACCTGTATATAGAAATAGTGAAGGAATGCAGCATGCAGTGTAGGTGTCCCATGCAGTTGTGTCGCCAGCTGTAGGTAGCACCCTGTCAGCATGCACACCACCTTATCAAGACTGATAGAAGGTATTGGCATTAACACCTAGCACACCTACCCTGTCACCCCAGGGGAATATACTGTATGGTGATTTGAGACTGTAGGACTGACAGAATGCAACGGCCTGCCACATCTGGCCCACATCAACAACTAATGGCCCACAGGCCTCTGCCAAGAGCCTGTGTCTCACATGTACAGCCAATGCATGTTATGTCATGGACACCCAATTAAAAACACAACACACTCCACATAAGCCATATGCAAGGCCATGTGGACAAACCACAGTAAAATGTCCACCATTTCCCACTGCATGAACTGTAGACCAACACCAACACACAGTCATGATGGGGTGATAACCATAGGGAAAGTATCAGTAAATGTATGCATTATGTAAGGAAGAGGAGAGAATAACAGAGGGGGGGAGCGTGGGCAGCATGGAGTGTGCAAGGTCCAAAACACAGCTGTGTGCACACACTATCCCTGGCTGTAAACACATAAATGGGTGGCTACATCCCTGCCCGTACACCACAATAGGGGTAATGTCCTGACTCATGGCCCCTGCCTCTGGGTAGCCTGTGCGAATATGTACAGCTGTGAGGTAGTGCCATAGCCATATAAGGCCATACTGTCATGTTGATGGAAGTACAAGTATGGGATCCCCTGCCAGCACTGTACCAAGGTGCTGAACTGGATACATAGACCCAGCAGCAAGTCTGCAGCTCCCCCTCCAGGACAGCATAACCTATCATGAATATGTAGGCATCTGCCCACAATACTGCACACAGCTGCAGTCACCTTTGTCCCCCAAGACATCACTGTGAGCAGGAATGCCCACCTGACAGTACATGAGGACAGAAAACATCACAGTGTATAACAGTACTCATGTCTGAATATCTCTGCTAACAACAGTACCATGTAGCTGAAGCAGCACAGACACAATCACCTACAGTACACACTATCCCTTGCACACTTTGTCCCCATATTGCCAAATGATCGACGGATAACCTGCAGAAACTGTTTACTACCTGTAGGTGTACAACACAAAGGTCTGCACTGGAGTACAAACTACTTGGAATCGATCTACACGTGCAATACAGAAGGGCATACTGGGCATGCTCACATACTTAGAGAAATGAAGGCAATGTCAGACAACAACATACTGAAAGGTCATACTGGGCATGCTCACACAGTTACACACATGAAACCCGTGTCTGCAAACAACAGTGGACCAGACATATCTGGCAGTTGCAGATGTTAGTGCAGAAAATCCTCAGTATGCACCAGTCATGCTTTGCACACACAGTGGATAGGAATACAGACATATATCCAAGGACAACACACTATAATAAGCCAAAAGTAGATGTACATAGATGTGTGGAAGACAGTGTCTGTGACAATCCAGGCCTGTCCCACCCAGCACACAGCCAAATGGCTACAACCACATGAGGTTCAGATGTTACTCACTGTAGATACTAGCCACCAGTATCTGTCAGCATTACAGACTATGTGGTGCAAGTGCTAGGTGTGCAACATGACTGTACAAGGAAGTAGTCATCTAGCAGCTGTATACATGTGCCTGTGGAATATGACCCTGTGTGTGCCCGCATGTGGTGTTTCAACCTCTAGATGAATGGGTAACGGCACATGTACACACACTGCCCTCCCCATAGCCCTACTATGACAAGCCTGCTGAGGTCATCCATTGTGAAATACACCTTTGGGAAACTTGTAGCCCAGTAATCTCTATGGCATGTCCTATAACTGTGTACTGCTGTAGTGTGATCAAATAGTTAGGTAGGAGTTCTAATCCCAGACTTGGCAACTGTGTGTGTCTGTCTGTGTAGAGAGCAATGCTTTTTAGTCTAGTCACACTCCCTACAATTCAAATGCCCTATTCTGGCAAGGCTGCTAATGTCATCCACCTTGAAATACACCTTTGGGAAAGCTGTAGCCCAGTAATTTACGCGGCATGTCCTATAACTGTGTACTGCTGTAGTGTAATAAAATAGTTAGGTAGGAGTTCTAATCTCAGACTTGGCAACTTTGTGTGTGCATGTGTGTCCTGTCTGTGTAGACAGCAATGCTTTTTAGGCTAGTCACACTCCCTACAATTCAAATGTCTTACTTTGGCAAGGCTGCTGCTGTCATCCACATTGAAATACACCTTTGGGAGAGTTGTAGCCCAGTAATCTCCACAGCACGTCCTATAATTGCATACTGCTATAGTGTGATAAAATAGGCAGGAGTTTTAATCCCAGACTTGGCAACTGTGTGTGTGTGTGTGTGTGTGTGTGTGTGTGTGTGTGTGTGTGTGTGTGTGTGTGTGTGTGTGTGTGTGTGTGTGTGTGTGTATGTGTGTGTGTGAGCGTGTGTGTCTCTGTCTCTGTAGAGAACAATGCTTTTTAGGCTAATCACACTTCCTACAATTCAGATGCCCTACTTTGGCAAGGCTGCTGATGTCATCCACCTTGAAATACACCTCTGGGAAAGTTGTAGCCCAGTAATCTCTGTGGTGTGTCCTATAACTGCGTACTGCTGTAGTGTGATAAAATAGGTAGGAGTTCTAATCCCAGACTTGGCAACTATGTGTGTGTGTGTGTGTGTGTGTGTGTGTGTGTGTGTGTGTGTGTGTGTGTGTGTGTGTGTGTGTGTGTGTTTGTCTCTGTCTGTGTAGAGAGCAATACTTTTTAGGCTAGTCACATTCCCTACAATTCAAATGCCCTACTTTGGCAAGGCTGCTGATGTCATCCACCTTGAAATACACCTCTGGGAAATAGTTGCAGCCCAGTAATCTCCATGGTGCATCCTATAATAGCTTATTGCTGTAGTGTGATACACTAGTTAGGTAGGAGTTCCAATCCCAGACATGGCAACTGTGTGGGTGTGTGTGTGTGTGTGTGTGTGTGTGTGTGTGTGTGTGTGTGTGTGTGTGTGTCCAGTCTGTGTAAAGAGCAATGCTTTTAAAGCTAGTCACACTCCCTATAATTCAAATGCCCTACTTTGGCAAGTCTGTTGATGTCATCCACCTTGAAATACACCTCTGGGAAAGTTGTAACCCAGTAATTTCTGTGGCACATCCTATAACTGCATACTGCTGTAGTGTGATAAAATAGGTAGGAGTTCTAATCCCAGAAATGGCAACTGTGTGTGTGTGTGTGTGTGTGTGTGTCTGTGTGTCTGTGTAGAGAGCAATGCATTTTAGGCTAGTCACACTCACTACACTTCAAATGCCCTCCTTTGGCAATCCTGCTGATGTCATTCACTGTGAAATACACCTTTGAGGAAGGTACACCAGTAATCTCCGTGGTGCGTCCTATAACTGCTTAGTGCTGTAGTGTAATAAACTAGTTAGGGAGGAGTTCCAATCTCAGACATAACAGGTGTGTGTGTGTGTGTGTGTGTGTGTGTGTGTGTGTGTGTGTGTGTGTGTGTGTGTGTGTGTGTGTGTGTGTGTCTGTGTTTGTAATTCGTATCTTCTGCAGAGGTGGTTGTTAGTGTGTAACAACTGGACTCAATGGGGGGTGGGTTTTGCATATTTCTTATATGGTGGCCCTAGTATATATCACAATGTCCACCATACAGGATAACAGATGTGAAATAGTTGAGAGGCTGGGGTGCATATCCATACCCCTACATGTGACATCAAGGACAGGCGAACAAAGTGAGTGACCCTAGTATTACCCAGATAACACTCTCAACCCATGTCTCATACACACACACACTTGTCTAGGCAACAGCCGCTATGTTGGTAGTACCCTGCATATTGCCAACTGATAGTAACCATGGTGTAATTGCAGTGGGCTACAGTGGGCATGGCACCCCAACCATCAGTCCAATAGTCATGTACATGCCGACAGTGCACATTCCCCATCTTCCCCACTAGACACCAGCAACACCTGTGGTGCCTTCAAATGTGACCAACAAAGGTCATACCATGACTGAAAACATGCCCTGTATGGACAGATGCCACTGACACCAGGGAATACCGCTAACATGTATCAAAGTAGGTGCTGGGTCAACCTGCCGTCAATTAACAGTTCCTGCCACATGAGGCCAAGACTGGCACATCTGCTGATAATAATCTGTGTACACAACATGGGACAGACACCCCAGGTACAGTTCCACATGTCACTGTACATGCATGTGGGAGGTGTGCACATCCCAGACACCATCCATGTCATGGACTAAGGAACACATACATGGGAAGCAATGCACAGCAATGGCCTCATGCAATAGTCACCCAAGTGACTGGATAGTAAATACAATACCCACCTGTGTGGTCAAATCCAGACACTACACCCCTGAGCCACAATGCATACCAATGTCATGTGGCCTGATGCCAAGGCATACCCATCAATTAACCTTGTATAGCCATCTGGCACAGTCGACCACTATACACCCATGTCAGTACTGGCACCATGTGTCTGTGTGTGTGTTGTATTATGCGTATGACCACAGTCACGCTCACTACAACCCCCACTGACATACTGAAGCATGCTGTCTGATGTCACGCACCTCCACATACCCTTTGCCCATATAAACTCCGTATGACCCCTGTGGTGCATGCGATACCTGCACAGTAATGTGTTGTGGCAATCTCACTAGTGATGATTTGTATTCCTGGCCCTGCCAAGAGTGTCAATGTGTGTGCATCCCTGTGAGAGTGTGGCTGTGTTGATGCTGGCACCTGTTCATGCAGACAGGCACGTGTACTACACCTACCGTATAGCTACCATATCCTTGTTGCAAATGTCACTCACCATCACATATACGTTTTGAGAGCTCCTCAACATGTAGCCTATGTGGCGCATCCAATAACTGCATAGACATGTGATAGCACTATATAGACATCCGGGGGTTGATACCCTGTACTGGTAGGTGTGTGACACAAACATGCTTATGCTTTACTCTCCCACCCCTCCCTGACTTTTCTTTGCCTCTGTCTGCCTCTCTCACTCCCTCTCTAGTGGATGTGGAGACTTACACCTGCTTTGCTTAGGCAGCAGCATGTGTATCTTAAGTGTTGCTCATGATCAGCTGATGGCCTCTGCATGAATTGCAGCCCTCCTCTAGCTGACTGCATGTAGAACAGCCGTGGTAACATTCCCATAGCCAACTGCATGGAAATACATCATGTTGGTGTTGGGGCTTTACATTCACTGTGAGCAGAAACTCAATCCCTTGTTTGGCAAACAGCATCTCAGATGGTTTGGGGGTCTACCTCTAACAACATACATCATGGAAACAGGGCAACACACAGGAGGGGAATGTGCCTGACCTGACTACAGACTGCAAATGCTGCTATACTGCATTTGGAGTAATGTTGGGTTAACAGGGTGTTTGTGGATATGGCTGTCCTATATGTTTTAATAGCTGCCATGTCAGTGCTATGTCTATGAGGAAACCCCCATCTGTAGGGTCATCTGCAGACTGAGCAGTGTGTGGTGCCTTTTGATTCATGTGTTACCCACAGAGCACCTATCTGTGAACTGCAGAAGGTAGTGTGAAGATTGCAGTCTGTAGATGGTGACAGCCGTGAGAGTTACTGACTTCATATCTCTCATAGGACATATGTTGCAACAAGCCCTGTTACAACAGTAAATGCATGAGGGTATCACAGCACCATGTCAATATTGGCCCTGTGTATGTGCCTCCAGCCACAACTCTGTCAACCTTTGTATATATGTCATGCAGTAAGAGGTGCATATGTGATGTATACCATAATTAGTGTTGTCATATCTGATAACAAGCCAGTAAGATATCAGACTGCTACACATGTTATGTGTAGTAGGGGATACATTTTATGACATAACCTGGACATTCTGTGGTTATGTGTACAGTACTGTGGTCTGTGTACTCATGGTGATTGTTGACACTGTGTGTATAGTTAATATGTACTTTGGCCTGTGTATAGACTGTGTTAGATGTCATTGTTCTTGGTCCTGTTCTATCTGATGTTACATGCTGCTCCACTGTATGTTACCCTATTAGCTTACATATTTGTAGGGCCATACACACACATGTCCCATACCACAGACAGGCTTCAGACCACACTGTGTAGTGGCCCAGTATATGCAGGGTTAATGTGTGAGTGGCACATATGAGGATGGTGTTGAACAGATAGTGCACATACTGTAATATTACGCTAGCTTACCATATGTGGCTGTGGCTGTGTTCACATTGGTTGCGGTTATGCACTTTCACACAGGTGTATCATACTCTGTGCTGTGATATGCCTGTAGATTCTGCTATACATGCTGGTACATGTGCATTCCCCCATAGGAAATATAGGCCAGTGTTGAGCCAGTCTGCATGTAGCCTGCACAGTGTGTTGTTACATGCCTAGAAGCTTAGTGTATTTACCCAGTGAGATGTCATGTCCAGATACTTGCCAGATATACTTCTTCTGGGCCACCATAACAGTTATGTATGTCAGACATAGCAGTGGGATGATGTACAGATGTATGTCAATATCTAGTGGCTAGTATGTGGCCATGGCACCTCTGTACCAGCAGTTATCATGTGTCAGGACAGACAGGGGTGTGTGAATGCATAACCTATGGTGGAAAATGTATACCAGTAGTTACATGTTATACCCATCTACATAGCTGTTAACATCCACACTATCAGGCCTGGTCCACATGTCTTGCACTAAGAGGTTGTGTGTATACCTCTGGACTGTCCAAAGTGTGTCAGACTGTCCACATATATTGGCCAATATCTCTGCTGTAGTCCACAGGAGCATTATGTGCTAGCAGTGGTACTGCCTTATGATGACGTTAGGATGTCTGTCAGTAGCCAATAACGCACATGATAAAAGCAGATGTGACCTCCCACACACACAATGTCTATGCTGCCTTAAGCTATCTGGATATACATTACCATACAATCCACCTTGGGTAAATGCAGGCCTTCCACCTCCTGCCATACAGACTGTTGTGTTTGACAGTGTGCTTGTGATGGTGCCCGTTATGTAATAGTTACATCACATTGTGTAAACTGAGGTCTTTACCCCCTAGGGATTGTGTACAGAGTGTAGATAAGTAGGTAGATAGTAGGCTGCTGAACTATACATCTGCACTGCTTACTGTTGATTGTTTGGTATCCTGTGGCCCAGTCTGTGTTTACTATTGTACTACTTGAAGGCCTCGGCCTGGACAGCAACATTTGTAAACCTTTCCAGACTACTGTATTAGTATAACTGTTTCACAGTTGCATTACTCTGTTTATATGGTTGTCAGTGTCTAAACAGCTATGTGACATGGCATATACAACTGTAATAGTACAGAAATAAAGCTTTCCCATTTATGCAAACCTGTGTGTGGTGTTATATCTTTTGACCTCTCTGTGGGTATATGTTGCAGGCAACGATTGTCATTTGTATGGGTGGCTCATACAGTGTCCAGTTGTTATGGTGGTAACTGTAGGCATAGTGGCTGTACTATACTGTGTGCACCTTCTACATATGTATCTTACTATACATATCTCTGCGTGTGTATGTGTATCCTAGGGATGTTGATAGCTTCCACATTGTACATTCCCTATGGGAGCCAGACTGTACTGCATGATATGTTACTGATACCAGCCTGACATCATACAGGTGGGATAGAGTACTGTTAACATCTTGTGCCCATGTCGTGTCAGGGCCTGGTTATGGGATCTGCAACATTTGCTAGTGTATTGCAGGGCAGACATGTTTGGCTGTGGGGGGGGTACACCTATTTGTACAAGACATATGTTGATTGGGGCCTCTCAACCTCATTAACGGTTCATGTGGACATATATGTTTTTGTTATGTTCCCATTGTTATCTACAGATGTATGTCTGTATATACCTATATATATATATATATATATATATATATATATATATATATATATATATATATATATATATATATATATATATATATATATATATATATATATATATATATATATATATATATATATATATATATATATATATATATATATATATACATATAGATGTAGACATATATATCTATAGATGTATGGATTTGTATGTATATATGTTTATATATATATATATATATATATATATATATATATATATATATATACCTACATATATAGATATGTTTAATCTATGTAGATATTAATATATATATATATATATATATATATATACACACACACACACACACACACACACACACACACACACACACACACTTACATTTACATGTTGGAATACATTCCCTGTACAGTTGAATGACTGGCCTGGATGATATGTTTGTGAAAACATCAGGATCATGTATATTTGACATGGCTTAGTGGTAAATCACTTTGGCTATGGTGTGAAGGGTCCTGGGTTTGAGCCTTGTACAAGCTGTTTATTTTGTTGCTGGGCAGAACAAGGGCCATTGATACGGAGTGATTAATGCACTTTTGAGCAGCTGTAAGCGGGTTTGCTCAGAGGTAAGCACTGCTGACTTCCAGTTACAGTTTCTCTTACTCAGCTTCTAGATTGATTAACCAGTGTAGGCACTGCTTACCCCTGTGCAAATAGGCTTAAACCCGCTTACTGCTGCTTAAATGTGCTTACCCCCACACTAATTTCTTTAAAAGAAAAGAATAAAGGGTTGATAGGAAAGTGGTAAAAAAAGGGGGATAAAGAGGGAAAATAGCTAGAGATGTGCAGGAAGGGTGTGGGGAAGGTTCATAACTGCCAATTTCTTCTACAGCAACAGCTGTGCATATACACTGAATTTGGAGGTAGATTTGGACACTCAAACCCCTGGGAGAGAGCTGAGGACAACAATAATAAGTTGTAATGCCAATTAGACCTGAAATGGAAAGCTATGTATGGGGCGAGATTATTTTATGGGAACAGATTGCCCTTTTTTATTTCTTTTTTCAGGTGAGAGTGAGATGTTGGGGAGGGATAGTAAGTATATTTGGGGAGGTAGGTTGGGTAGGTTAACAGACAAGACAAACAAGACGCATACAGGGGCACTATGTGAAACATGTGAGGGGTAAACACCTTGATGGGGAGGAGTGTTGGGAAATCGGAAGCCCATGAGCCCCCAGTGGAAACAGTGTGACTGAGGTCCCCACCCATGAGCAGTCACCAATGCACCTTCACAGCTCCACAGGTGGCTGTGCTAGGTACTAAGTTGCAAAGCCAGGCTGACCCTCTAGTCATGACACACGGCCCTCGAGCTGGCATAGCAGATCTCCAAACTGATGGTTGAGGTCGCTACGCACCACGACCTGGTGACAGGTGACAGGTTCCTGTCCATGTCCGCTCCCAGAGGGGGTGGGCCCCATCCCCTGAGGTGGATCCACCTGAAGTTGGTGCAGGACCAATGGACAGGGAGGTCCTGGGATGGGCCCCAAATATGCTGGTGCCCAGTGCCATGGCCAGGTGAGGTGGGACAGGTGGGTTCACAGGGACCGGCCTTCCCAAATGTGCTATAGTGTTAAGAGTTTATCATCATATGTAGATAAGTAATAGTCAACACATTCCAGGGTTAGGTATAACAGCATGCATAGATATCCCCATTAATCCAAACACCAGATATGGAACAGTTACACATACCTCTCAAGTGTACCTCATTACGAGGAATGCACCTCATTTGGGGTCTTAAAAAGTTCATGTTCCTCCAAGTTCCTCAAATGTTCCACATTGAAAGACTCTGTCAGACATTCAGTGTTAGGAATTTTTTTAGTGAAATCCATTGTAAATAGAAATTAATCCTTTAATTCATTAAAATATTTTCTTTATAAGTAAAACCAGCATATTTTGACCATCCTATAAGGGGTAGTGTTCCTCATTTTAGAGATGGAAGGTTGAGAGCTATGCAGTTGCATAACAAACAGAACACATGCATATATGGGACCACAGTAGTAATAAGAACAGCATGCAGGTACATTGATGGCACCATGCCACCAATGTTGGAATAATTCAATATAGCACATGCATGGGAACAATTAAAATATTTATCAAACAATAGGGCATTATCAGAACATTAGAGTCATTACATACCAGTTTGGGTGGGTATGTTGTGTATTGTCGGAGGTATGGTGGGGGGGGGATGTCAATTAACAACTAGTATATTCCTGTAGTCCACATTACTTTCCTAGTCAGTGCTGTTATCTATACCTTACAGGTCTTACTACACTACCATATAGCCTTAGTTTGGACAGTGATATGGCTGTTGTCATCGTTATACATGAACTGGTTTTACCTGCAATATACACCTCTTACCTGGTATACCCTGGCGGGAATGTTTGTTAACACTAACTAACTGTTTCTACACATACTCCCAGATTCCGGGATGATGTTGTGCACATAGCTATCCAACTCTTTCTGCACAGACTCTGGCCATGTGTTGACCACATGCAGGTGTACTGGGACATATCTAGAATATTGCCCTCTTCAACCTTTAGTGACTTAACACACACATATACATGCTTTCCTACACAGTTATATTATGTAGCATAGTGTGGGTGACAATGATCAGTGATACTTTATTATTCAGAGAAACTGCAACACTCACAATTCCCTACAATACCAGAGTAAACAGTACCAGTACAGGGTATAATGATTTCGTATTCAACGTACCTGTGGGAGCAATGTTTGTAAGCAATACCTGAATGTTGCCACACAAAATTCCAGATTACACATTAGTATTATGCACATACATCTCACTCTGTTACTGTACACACTCTGGACACAGCTTGACAATATGGGGTTGTAGATAGGACATACTTGGCTTATTACTCTCCTAACAGTTTCGGGAGTTGCTACAGTGACAGGTTTGTTCTCATAGATGTTTGACAATCACTTGTATTCCCTGTTTGCTGGCTAAACATCTGGGATCATTCCACACACGCACCAGGGGGATAGGGGGACAGGCAGCAGATATGGGCCCATATACTGGACATTCTGGTCTCATCTGTACAGTTGTGGGGTATGATTCTGTATGCAGCCTACTTCCACTCCCAGGATTCAGACCATGGCTGTGTCTGCTACAACTTGCACACTGTCCATCAGAGTTGTGTGTGCTATATAGATATTGCTGTATATCTCCTATCTGCTTTCTGTCTTATAATTCTCCTGTGCTTTTGCATTCTGGTCTTGTATTACAACACTCTTATACAGATTTCCTAGACAGTTATATTTTGTAGGACAGTGTGGGCGACAGTGACGAGAAATACCTCATTATTCAGAGCAACTGCATCAGTCACAATGCCATACAATACCAATGTAAACAGCACCAGTACAGGGTATTATTCTCGTATTTCTGGGCACAGTGTTGGTATATGACAGACCCGTGGGAGAAATGTTTGTTAGCACTACCTGAATAATGCCACACACAGTACCAGATTCCACATTACTATTATGCACATACATCTCATTCTGTTACTGTACACACTCTGGCCACAGCTTGACAAGATGGAGGTGTAAATGGGACATACATGACTTCTTAGTCTCATAAGGTTTTGGGGAGTTGCTAGTGTGCCAGCTTTGTTCTCATAGATGTGTGTCAATCAGTTGTATTCCCTGTTTGCTGCCTATACATCTCGGATCATCCCACTGATTTTCCAGTGGGACAGGTTGACAGGCAACAGATATGGGCCACTTTACTGGACATTCTGGACATATCTGTACAGTTGTAGGGTATGATTCTGTATGCAGACTACTACCACTGACGGGATTTGATCCATGGCTGTGTGTGCTAAAAAAGCAACAGTTCACATCTCAGTTGCATGTGCTATTCGGGTTTTGTTGTCTGCCTTTTACCTGTTTTCTATGTGTCTCTCAGTTGTACTAAATGGCCTCTGGGGATTACACCAGTCATATACAGGCATTCCTACACATTCTATTTATGGTGCACAGTGTGGGTAACAAGTGTTTCATACAACAGTACTATTACGTGAATGCAAATCTACATTACCATATGATATCAGAGTATACACATGCAGTCCAGCAGTTAGACCTTTATTGTCAGGCTATTACACTTTTATTTACATACATACTATATGAGTCTCTTCCTGCCATATTCTCTGGTGTATGCAGTACTTGCCTTAAACAATACAGGTTTTATACAGGCAATTAATTTACTAATACTTTTAGATTTATTTCCCATGACAGTACATGCTAGAGTATTAGTGACCTGCCTCGCATCTCAACCTCTCCAGGCGACTGACATGGGCCTCCTGGTTCGCGGCCCGCTCGATTGTAGCTGTGGAGGACATAAGAGGAATATTCAGCCATACCTATCCATGATATACATGAGCTGGCAATTATTACACACATATTGGGGTGATACTTACACACAGCTGGAACATCCCCCACCATTTTAGCCCTTGGATCCACTGCTCCAATAGGTCCCCCTTATGCTGCTTCAGGTCAGCATAGTAATGCCTAACCTGCTCACCAGTTCGGGGTATGCCAGTGGCACTGGTGAGGTCATGGGCAAGATGGTCGCAGGCATCTGCCTTATATTGGGAGCCCTGGTATTTGCCCTGTAGCAGTCTCTGCTCATGGTCTTTGACAAGGAGTCCTGCCATGACTCTGGACTCCTGGATGCACCAGCACTGCGCCGGAAAGCACACCCTCTCCCCTTCCTGACATGTTGCCTGCAATGGAAGCTACAACCAGTTATGAGATGTATTCCCACCTCTTGGGTTTAAGTAGGGCAATTTCCCACACTTGTTCGTGATTGGCCGGTTTTGAAAAGGCTAAGCTATGGTCAAATCTGCTTACCTACAGTTGGCATTGTTTAAAGGGATATAACACTGGGCACATTGAGTTAGCTGAGCACCACAACACAGAAACAGCAAACCAGGATCCAAAAAAACCACGTTTATTCTCTTGTCATTCTAGTGCCTCGGCCACTGTAAGCCTTCAAGGAGTCAATTGAGTCAACATTGAGTTAGCTGGCCTACACATTGCTTACACCTCCTAAGCTGGCCTGTGCAATGCTTAGCATTGCTTACATTTGACTTTGCATTATATTTTCTTTTTGGCATTGATTTATTATTCATTACATCTTATATGTATGCCTGGTATCCATGATTCATGTGTACATACACTGTATGGGGTCCTTGTGTTTTATTGGGGACTTCAACACTCTATTACAATTACACCTGACTTCTGGGCTTACTGCTGTACTCCAGTTCACATATTTATGTTATGTAGTGGGTTATGGAACATATGTCTGTATACTGATTCCTTTCACAGGTTCAGTTTGATTTTACTATAGTGAAGACTTGTTTGCTGATACCTCATTTCTCTGTACTGCTGTGATGGCTTGGTGGTTAACTACTATGACTATAGTGTATAGGGTCCTGGGTTCAAGACCTGCAAGGCTGTTTACTTTGTTGCTGGGCAGAACAAGGGCCATTGGATACAGAGTGATTAAGGTACTTTTGAGCAGTTGTAAGCGGGTTTGCATGAGGGTAAGCACTGCTAACCTCCAGTTAATGATGTTTACAGAGAGTTAGCTTCTAAATTGCTTAACTTGTGTGCGCATTGCTTACCCCCATGCAAACAGGCTTAAACTCGCTTACTACTGCTTAAATATGCTTACTACTGCTTATTGGTGCTTAAACTTGCATACTGGTGCTTTATTCATTATGACACTGACACTTCACATGTGCATTTAATGCAGTACTCCAGTTCACAAATATAGGTTATTTAAGCGGGTTATGCAACAAACATATTAGTTATAACAAGCTTTGCCGTGGAAAATGGAATGTGCTGTAGTGGGATTCGAACCGGGAATACCTGCTCATAAGGTGAACACTCTGCCCACTACACTATTGCTATGCTGCTTCATTTGCATATATCTTCCTTGTTATCCTCTTCAGCCATTTAAGCTGCATTAACCGTAGCTAAGTGATGGGCACACCTGCGCACCTATGGTTAGCTTTAATCGGACTTTTGATAAAAAAAAAAAAAGTTTTGTTCATTTTATTTGTATTTACTTGCTATTGTATACGAGGGAGAATGTTGGTGGGGATATGTGGACACCTATGAGCGTTCTCGCTCATTTCTTATGCCTTTCTGCTGTTCTTCATGTGGGGCGTGTATATTCTGATAGTTCTCAGACACTCCCCCTGCACTCTTACATGCTCCGTGTAAGCTTAGGAGCTGAGGCAGCGCACCTCATTAATATGCATGGCATGCTGCCGTCCTACTCCTAAATGGCCGCTTCCAACAGGACTAAGCTAGTCCTTCACAGAAGTTTAGTAAATCCGGTGGAATGTCTATATCACTTACCTCTATGACCTAAAAAACACATACAGAATGGCAAAATAAACACTATATAAAGAGTCCACAGTCCAGTATGGTAACGAAACAACCAATATTGTATAGTAAAGTATTGTTTGCTTAAATAAATTTATGTTAAAGAAAGCTGACAGAGTGTCTGGTTGTTTCGTTACCATATTGGACTGTGGCTTATTGATTTTATTTGCTTTTGGTAATGAAACATTAATCTCGTGGAGTACATCTTTTATTGTGCTTTTTTAACTATATAAAGAGTATTAATTCCTACACTATATAAATGATAACTATAGAAATGAAAACTACAACATCTCATAGTGATACCACAGCATTAACAGATTAAACTATAACATTTATATATCTCCTGATACACTATTACATATTATGCATTTTAGATGTTATGAAATTCGATTTTATGAGTTTTAGTTGTTCTGGGTTTTAAATGTTCTGGTCTCGATGTTATGAAATTAGATGATATGGGTTTTTAGATATTCTGAAGGGGACCCATAGATATATATATATATACATATATATATATATATATATATATATATATATATATATATATATATATATATATATATATATATATATATATACAAACACACACACACACACACACACAGATAAATGTGTGTGTGTGTGTGTGTGTGCGCGCGTGTGTGCATGTAATAGAAGCATTCATACAGAAATCTGTCTCCCAGTGGATAGGGAAAATGAAGCAAAACTGTTGTGTTTCTGTAATGCTATGATTTGCTATTTAATTTTTAAATGCAACATATTGTCATGAACATAAAAATAACACTATGCACCTCGGTAATGATTGTGAGCAATTTAATTTTCAGAATGTATCAATTTTAGATTCAGCAAGTGAAGATTCAAAAGGCAGCTAATGGGTAGTAGCAAAAAGGATAAATTAATAGATTGAAATAAGCTATAAATTGCATGTCATACTCAGAGGCCATTTAAAACTCCACTGTGGTAAGCAGCTCTCACATTCAAGGGTAATTTGCCAGCAAAGTGCCTCACACTAGGCATATGAAATACTGAGTTATATCAGAGCACAAAGCAAACATCTAGCTATCTTCTCTTTTAGCAAGGAGTAACAGGCTACAATTAAACTGCTGCCTTTTAAGCAATGCCAATAGAGTAAGTGCTGACTCAGAAATAAGAAGAAAATATGAATTATTTAAATTTTCACCTGTTTCATTTGCAACTGCACCATGACAAATCAAAAAAAATTCCTGGTCTGATTCTAAATATGCAGTAAAAAGCAAAAATGTTGTAATAGTAGCTTAGAAACTAAAATATTGAGTTAAAAACAGCATAAAAAATGGCTTGGCAATGTCACTCTTAGTTTAAGTAAAATGAATAGTATGTGCTTTACTTTCCTTGAATCTTCATAAAAATAAAACATTTCAACAATCTTCCAAGAAGACCCCTGCTAAAAGAAGGGAACCCCTCTAGTGCTCACAATTAATGATTGCCATTTCTTGTCTTTTTTACAGTTCAAGATTTCAGGAGGCATGCAAGGGAAAGAGAGGCCAAATGGCAAAGGGTGGATGGCAAAATACTGGGTACAATACAAATAAGTATTTTTATATGTTGGGGTGTTCACAGGACTGTGTTCCAGGACACTATGCATGCATGGTCTAAAACACCAAAATGATTCAGGAATGACTGGGAGTCACTCAGGACAATTCTTGTTGGAGACCATTAGACTACAGTTTAAGTAGGGCTTACAATTATTCATCAAGAAGGCAAATGAGCAGGCCAGTTATATCAAGTGATGTTTATCTGAGATCAGACTCTGTTTCTAACAGAAAATGGAATTTTAAAGTGGTATTATGGTGATCCTTGATGTAAAGTGGTAAAAGTATTATGCCGACACACATTCATATAAAGTGCTTGTGATAATCTGTACTAGTATTAAAACAACTCTGCCCTGGTGCTACTGATAATTTCTAAATGAGTTTTTATAAAGTACCAGTTTAGCAAAAATACCCTGCTGTCATATACTTTTAAAAAATATTTATTTTTCAAGGACCAAAATACCAGTCCCCAACCTCCAGTAGCCCCCCCCCCCCACCTCCACCTGCAGGGATCTTCATCAGTTCTATCCCAGTTTCTTATACAATCAAATGATGAGACATACTTGACTGTGGAAGAAAGGGAACACTTTCTAAATGTTTGTTTCTTAACAGTGTTCAAAAAAACATTCCTGGGATTAAGAAGTACACCTAATGCAGCTGCATAAGGGCTGCCACAGTGATACTCAGTTTGCATTACAGCCTGAAGGTAATTATCAATTAAAAAAGGAGATTTTCAGCACCTTAACTATTAATTAATCAGTTAAGAAATCTGCTTCTAGGAATAACAGCAACATCGAATTGAGAGGTGTACTGCAGGTACTGTAACAAAATAACTGAGCAACTGTACCTTTAAATATCCAGTCTGCACACACCAAAATAAAGTAAATGTTTGAAATTAATTTTTTTACTCTCCTGCAATCTATACATTCTTCGTAAGGCTCACTGCACACCACTGGGCACCACCTTTACTATCAACCTTCCTGTTCATCTCTATTTCTCTGCAAATAATTGTTCCCTCCTTAAATGTCCTTCCTTTTTACCCCCTCTCACTACTTTGTGTTAACTCTGTGATATCTAGTAAACCCTACACCATACTACAGCTGAATATCTTGCTTTTCATTCCTTTTAGCCTTTCCTTTGCATTCTTGTCATTAAATACTCTATACTAGTCTAATTACTGATTATTTCACTCTACTTACATTTCCAGTGATAGGATTCTGCTGATAGCTGCAGTCTGGTTCTTCCTGCTCCATTCGCTTCACTCACTTTGCTTCCAACTGTCCCATAAATAGTATCAATCTGTATGAGTTTTCACATATCAATAGTCCAACAAGATACAGCAAAGATTTTACCTGCCAATTCAGCCTAGACTGGATCCTAGTATCCCACCCAACCAATTATCGCTCTTCCAGTACATTGTCTAGTTCCCTGAGTGATCATCTGCTGGCTTATGCCATTAGAACAAACTCCCAACAACTAAGAGTACACACTGTAAAATCGGTTAGGAATTCAACTAATTTTTGTGAGCATAAATTCAACAATCTCCTACATGAAGTAGACTGGACACCACTTAAACTACTACCCTTTAATGATGCTGTACTATACTTTAATAACATCTTCCTACACATAATTAATACCCTAGCCCTCATTAATATGAAAAGAATCAAAAAGAATTCAGCTCCATGGCCCTCTAAAGAATGTAAACACCTGATGAAGCAAAGGGGCCTAGCCTGGAAAACCTGGAAACTAAACAAAAACAAAAAAAAATATGTCAACTTCAGAACACTATGTAACAAAGTGACAAAATTAATCAACAAAGATAAGAAATCATACTATTCTCAGCTTCAACTCCAGCATAAAGCCAACCCCCCAAAATGTTGACACTTCATATCTACTCTACTTAACCCCCGGACAAATAGAGATGACACCCCATCACTTAATACCCCTCCATCACATTTAGCCAAAAACTTTAACAAGCACTTCATAAAAACAATAGCAGACTGTACCCCCCACCCTTCAACCTATTTATACACTAATCCTATACCATCAACTACCTCTAACCCTGCCATTAATAACCCTCCTACTCAACAAAATGTCATACAACCCCCATTCTAATTTCAGCCTATAGCCGCAGACACCATAAAGAAACTGCTACAAAAACTAAAACCATGCTCCACCTCGGCTGATAATCTTCCTCCACACTACCTCAAACTGGCTTCCAACTCAATCACCTACCCAATCAGTATCCTTATAAATAGGTCTTTATCCATATCAGAAGTACCAACCATATGGAAACAATCTCACATCAACCCACCCACAAAGGAGGTAACTGTATTGAACCAATCAACTTCCGTCCTATATCCATCTTGCCACCCATATCCAAAATTCTCGAGAGAGAGAGAGAGAGAGAGAGAGAGCGGTATCCATCAGCAAGTAATGCAATATCTGTCGTAAAACAACCTTTTAACCCAAACCCAACATGGTTTTCAAACCAAGCCACAGCACATCTACAGTCCTATTACCTTTTACAGACACCGTGAACAAGGTAGAAATGCAGGATCCTGTACAGCCTCAGTATTTCTTGACCTCTCTAAGGCTTTTAACATGGTCTCTCACCCTCCACAACTGAACACACTGTCTGGCTTAGGCTTCTCGTATAACACAGTAAAATGGTTTCAGAGCTACCTCAAGGATCATAAACAAGCAGTGAAATGATCCAATGAACTCTTAGCCTTTCTCCATAACCCTACTGGAGTCCCTCAAGGCTCCATCCTCAGACCCCTACTCTTCAACATTTTCACTAACAACCTTCAAACGTCCTCCCACTCTGGAACCATCATTCAATATGCTGATGATTCCACCATGATCTGTACAGCTCAATCACTATCAAAACTGCTTTTAAAAACTCAACTGTCCTTTATTGCAATCAAATCCTGGCTAAAAAATGTTCATTTCTCTCTTAATCCAAACAAGACTAAACTAGTACTAGTACTCTTTCACCTCAAAAATACCTACCCTGTCACTGATCATTTCAACATCTTTGCATCTGACAACACTGTCACAGAAATAGTGCAGGAAACCAAACTTCTAGAAGTAATCCTTGACAATAAACTTTCCTTCGACCCCCATATAACACAAATTATAAAGAAAACTTATCAAAACTGAGACTCTTATTTTATTTATTTATTTTATTTTATTTTACATTTGTTTACCGGGAAAGTCCGACTGAACACAAGTCCTTTTTCAGTGGAGGTCGGGGAGAAATGCTTCAATTAACAGAATACACACAAGGAACAATATGTATACATATAATAAAAAAACAAATATACAATGTAACATATAAATCACACAAGAGACTCTAAGTATGCATTAAGATGCCCTAATAGTTGTTGTTTGTCTTTCGTCTTTTTCCCGGTAAGGGGTCGCTAATGATTGGCAGTAGATTTTTTTTTTACGAAATGCCAAGGTGCCAGCTCAACGCCCAACCTTCAATGAAGGCACGCCCATTTACACACGCATGTCTTTCGAATGCTACCCAACCGCGGGGAGGACATGCAGACTCCACACAGAAGGCACTCCCAAGCCAAGCCGAGAATCAAATGGGAGAACCTCTTGCTGTGAGGTAACAACCCTACCACCATACCGCAGCGGCATTCTCTGTCGTACCACCGCGGCATTCAGTAAATATATATTTATATATATATATATATATATATATATATATATATATTTTTTTTTTTTTAATAAAACTGTTGGTAGACAAATCTGTAAGTTTACAATTCTGTGGAGACAATAGAGAATTAACTAGCAGCATCTTTTAAAACTGTTGGTAAAAATTACAATAAATGATTCAACTGAGATGGATTAACAAATTTCAACACTATATCTCTGTGTAGAAATTTAGAAACAGTACATATATATTGCTTGTGGTAACTGTAGCTTTGTATAGATTGAGAAGGATGAATAGAAGAGAGCTGTCATCAATAGAGATGTAAGAAGTGAATTTAACTAGGAGAAGTGAATTGAAGCCTAGTTACTTTACTTATATAGAAACAAACATTTCTTAACTATAGCAACCAAAGCTACCCTAGCAAAAACTGCTTTACTTCCCTCCGTTCTTTATGGTGCTTCTATCCTAACTAACTTACAAACTTCTACTCTAAGCAAGATGGAACACTACTACAGCAAAGTTGTGAAGTTTGCCACAAACTCTAAATATCGCACACACCACTGCAATCCACTACTAGAACTAAACTGGCTAGAACTCCAAAACCAACTTGCTTTCATTCAGCTATCCACTTTGCACAACCTTATTTTCAAGCCTAATGCCTACCCTGTGCTATTCAGTCTAGTCACACCTTACACACCAAATAGATCCCTATGATCAGAAGGCAAAAAATATCTTGGCTATCTCAAAAAACACAATAAAACAGGTCACTCACTGTATTCGTATTCTGTCACTAAACCATGGAAGTCACTATCTCTAGCTACTAGGTCTATGCCTGAACTAACCTGCTTTAAAGCCTCTTTAAAAAATCATCTCAGAAATACATGGCTCTGCTCCTGTATAAATAAAGCCTAATGCTCAGCTCTTCCTCTTCTTCCACACTAGCTTCTTCTTCTTCCTCTTCTGTAACATCTCACTCCTTCACAGCCTGTAAGATCCTAAGTCTCTCCTAACTCCTTCTCTGTTTCTATAGCATAGACTTAGGCTACTGCTTACTCTATAATGCCTCAGTTCTTAACTCTCTCACTAGCTCTCTGCATCACTAACTCTTCAGCTAGTATTTTCATAACTCAAACCAACATTTTATTTTTCATGTATTATAACAGCCAATGTTATACATTGTACTACCCAAATACTATTTTTTCAACACTTTATGTACTCACAGGCTATGTATATGTTGTTAGAATGACTAAAATTGTCTATAATAATGTAACTATAGAATTGTCCAGATGTGCATTATATCTTGTAACCTAGTTTATGTTCAATCAACTTGTAACCTAGTTTACGTTCAATCAACAATTCATCATGTTGTTTGTATTGTTTGTGGACTATACTGTATTTGTATTGTACTGTATGTGGAGCTTTTCTTCCCGAGCCTCCACTGAAAATGGGTTCTGTAGATCCAGTTGGACCACCCCGGTAAACAAATGTCAAATAAATAAGAATAATATATTAAAAAAATAAATAAAAATTGTTTGTTGTATACATGCAAGTTAGTACATACAACATATTGAACCCTGTGATAGTCTGAGAGTTGCTACGAATCATAATGTGCAAGGTTCCTATTAAATTTATTCAGTTAAATGGGGAGAGAATGGGAGTATAATAAAGTGGCAAAAGCAAGCAGAGGAACATACAAGTGGGAGTGGGGAGGGAGAGGAAGGGTATACTTTTTGGGGGACAAGTACCTTTTTTAAAGAAATGTACTTGCAGAATGATGTAAGAGGAAGATAGGGGAAGGAAAGATGGTATAGGTATACAAGCACAGACAAATGAACAAGCATAATCTATAAACAAAGCCTAACAAGGGAGGTGCTGACACAAAAGGAGGGGTTGACAATGGATAGATGCACATATTAACAGAGGGAGGACAAGTTGATGAGGAGGATTGGACAATACACAGAGGACCAGTCTTTCTGGCTCCACTCACCCTTCCAACAGATGTAGTTCCATAGCATTAGCCTGCACCTCCAAACCCTGTGCACCTGTGCACATGCTCACACTTCCCATTGTCCACAGCCGTCACTGTGGGGCCCTCCTCATCTGTGCATATGATGACATCTGTGACCTGCTCTCAATACCCTTCTACCTGAGTAGTCTATTCCTAATGCCCATTGTCACCAATCCATGCATGGTATAGAATAGTCTGGTTGTATTACTGCATGTATCATTGTTGCTCTTGTATATTATGTTTAATCAGGCCCATAGTTGTAAACCAGAAACTGACTCTTAACTAGTGCCATGGTGTACTGAACCCACGTCTTCCTCACATCAGACACCTCCTCCACCACTAACTCTAGGACTTCCTTTTCCCAAATGCCTCTCCCCTGATGTATATGCTTTCATAGTAACATATTATGTAATACTGCACACACTGCAAATATTTCACTGCATGTTTCAGAATCCTTTTTGGATCCTATTGCAGAGCAGCACCAGAGGTATCAAGACAGAGAAAGATGGCCTCAAGCAATCTGAACACTTGTTCAACAAAGATTCAGGTCACTGCTTTCTCTACCATGGTCAGTAGGTTTTTATTGGTGTCATCATTCATGGCTTCAGGGCATAGCCAGCATCACCAATAAGATGTCCTGTGGAAAATCACCCCACACAAATCATTGCTATAAGTCACATGTGCCAGAGGTGGGAACTGAAGGCACTAATGGATAGCCTGCTCACACTCTGTATATTATACCCTGTGCATTGCAGACCACCTAGCAGTCGATGGAATAGAATCCCTTATGGCTGATATACCTTTGTCCCCTTTCTCCTGGTGGGGCCTTTACTGCAATATGGGTCCTGTCAATAGCTCCCAGTACCGCAAGAAAATGGGCTATGTCATAAAATGCCTGCATGGTATTGCTTCTTTTTCTGTAGTATGTGGGAACCACGTATGCTCCTTCACATGCTGTAGCATGGCATCGAGAAACAGATGGAGTATCCTTGAGGAAGATGTCCAGGATACATCATCCATGTCATTTGCTGATTGCTCGAAGGTGCCTGTTCCCCAAATTCTCATAGCTACATATACAATGGTATCCACAAGGATTAGTATTTAATTCCTCCCGTGAGCCCTGGAAGGTTGACACATCTTAACCAGCTCATGTGTGATGTTTTTTTCAACACAGTAGCAGTGCACTATTTCTATGTAATGGATATCAGAATGTTAGGCATAGACAGATAACTAGGTAGTGCTGTGGTTGATGGCAAAAAACACTGTGGCTATCTGCTGAGAGAATGGCCTCTTGCATATATGCATCTGTTGAGGTGGCAACCACTGCACACATGTTTTGCAGATTGTCTCCTACAACTCCAGGATTTTACTGTGCTCAGCAACTCAGTGTTCACCTCTGTTCTGGCAAAATTTATACATTTCTGAATCACACCACTATATTGCTTACCTTCATTTTCATTCATCATGACCCTTATTTTCATAATACTGTTCATTCCCATGTCACTATGTGGTAATTTGCATAGTATGTTGGCTATGGTATTTCACGGCCTATTGTGATTGGTATGTGTCACCACCTCCCCATGTGTGGACACTTGTTAGATAAATTTTCCAACTACAGTCTGATACATGTTTCTGAATCCCATGGCATGACTTAGATGAAAAACACCTATCAGGTCTCACTGATAATCTATGATATTTTATTACTATACTTTTCAATGTCTTTTGTTAGTGAATTAAAATATATGAGTTTTTACATTTCAAGTACGTCTTGCCAGTTCATTACGACCTTCTGTAAAGAACATTTTGTTCTGCTGTACAGATATCAATCAGAAACACATAATATAGCCCTCCAAAGCTTGAGTACAAGTCTGATATGCAGACTTCACGCATAACCTTTAGGGAAGGAATATTTTAAATGCTAATGACAATCAACTCTAAAGAGGTAATTATAAGTTAAGACCTACAGCTATTATGAAAACAATTACAAAACAAAATTTGAGTGGTAATGATGCCTTTAGCAAGGCACAAATTCTAAGACACACCAGGAGACATTTTATCTAGTATCAAACACTGCGATTTTAAAAAGATAATGATCTGTCTGTGTTTAATCCTGATGAACTATAAAAATAGTAAATGATCCTTGTGAGACAGGAGTTCAGCAGGTCTTAAGCAATGGCATGTATCAGTTTGTTCCTGCTGTGCAGTCATCCATGAATCTTCAACAATATAAAAGGTTTTTAAATATTTTTTTTCTAATTAAGCTCACCATGGTTTCTGAAAGTCTAAATTATGGAACTGTATGACTGCAGAACTGCTTGTCATTTTATTTATATCTACAAGTGTTATCTGTATGAGTGGGCAAGTTACAAGAACTGTTTTTGGATATGACCTGTGGTAGCGGCATTATAAAAGTGAAAAATGTTACTTTTTTTACATGCTAGGGTACAACTAAAACATTTAAAACAGGTTAGTTTGTTAAATTATGAGTCAGATTCTTTGATGGGTATATACATTTCATACAAATACACTGCTTAGTTACAAATTGTCATATTAATGCATAATAAGCATTTAGGCTTTTGTTAACAATAGGCAGTCTACATCAGTTAGAGGCAACTAAGAAAATGCATATAATTAATTAAGTTATAAATATTTTGGTTGGTTGCATCAAGTCCATTTTTTTCAAGCTCCTTGATACAATTAAGTTTATTTTATTTTTAAATTTGTTTACCAAGGCAAAACACTGATACAACAGGAACCATTTTAGTCTTAGCCTGAAAGTTTCATTCATCAGCTTCAACCATGGGAATAAACTGATCCAGAGGATTAATTTCTGCCATTACCCAGGCCACAGCAAATGCAATACATCTACACGAAATACTTTTTTACAAAATACATTATGTACAGACTTACAAATATGTGAAATGAAAAGAATTACAGTTATGTTAACCCCATACATCTTACTAGGTTTACTATCAAAATGTGGAATGGCACTTATGCGAAACTGGGATGGTCAAATGTGTGTTTTCCAGTTTCCATAATGCCAATCCAGAAATGTTCAAATCCTCATTAGCAAATGGTTGTGTGTTTTCGCTAATGTGGGATAGACATTCTGATAACAGATCACACTACGGTGGGGATCAGGAAATGTACCCTTTTCCTCACTGTAGTGCAATCTCAGAGTTGGGGTATATATAATATGCAGGGGGTGTGGGGGGTGCAGGGGGGCTTGCCCCCCTGCAAAAATGTTACCAGTAACACAGAATTTCCATATTGGAACTTCTGGTGTTCAAATGTTGATTCTGTGGCTACCGTTTCTGACATTTTGGTAATTCTATATTCCCAAATTCAGATAACAAATACGATCAAAAATGGAGCATTGTTTTGATTTCCACACTTTGATAGTAAACCATTTTATTATTATAAAGGAAGTCCGTTTTAGCTGCGTGTTGCTTTGGGATAAAGAGTGATTCAGAGGGCCTGGGATCAGTTAGCATCCCAGACACCAGAGGAGCCCAGGAAGTTACACCTGGCCCACTGGTACAGATGCAAGGTATAGTCTTTGCTGCCAGCAACCTGAGTTCAGGAATGTACGCACACCCCTGGTAGGGCTGAGAGAAGAAGATAGTATGATGTTGCTGATGGTCAGCTCTCCTAACCTAGGATGAATTGGGGAACCTGATGTCTGCATGACCACTGAATTTTGCAGGTCCTTTCTAGGTAAAAATGACAATATCCTGATGTCACTGCATTAGCCACTCCCAGAGCTGAAGAGCATGACTGTTTGCCATGACTATGATGGCTATCAACCTCATGCTCAAAACTCCCCATAGCATTGTTCATTCTCCAGAGCTAAATACTGAATTGCTGATAGATAGCTTCCCAAGGAGATGGAAGATCCACCTGGTGAATGGGCATATCTGGGGGGAGTACTCAGAAAGGAGCAATTGGGGAATCAGGGGGTTGAGCAAATCTGGAAGCTGGGGGGGATAGCCAGAATCAACATGGGGTTCATTTGGTAGAAACAAAAAAGAACTGAAAGAAACAAAGCTTTTACCTTATGCACTTGTCATAACTGAGTGATTTCTACAAATAATCAACTTAATCCATGAAAAATGTCCATGTTAATGTTAAAAAATTATTTTAGGATAGATTTCTATGTTTCAAATAGATTTGAATATAAATGAGATTGTCCAAGCCAGGTAGATTATTTACATGCCAATGAAATTCCCTTTTCTACAAAAAGACATTGAAATTTCCTTCAATTTCAAATGGATTACATTCCTTATGTACATGAAGTGTGCAGAATATTTGTTGTCTCTGTAGACATCATCATGCTTGCTATGAATCCCATTCAGGAACTGACAGATGCATTTAGAAATGTTACATTGACTTGAGTAAGAATCTTGAAGCCACAGAAGTTGCAACTGTTACATAAGCAGGTGCCTGACCTATTTAATAAAAAGGAAGGGTCTTACCTTAGTTTTTCTAATCAAAATCTGATATTCTGTTCTCCTTTATGGACAAACTGAGGCCCCAGACCTAAATTCAAAGCTAGAGTATCACCACCTTCTATTAACTTCAATTCTGTCTAATAATGTTAATTTTGAGTGGAAAGGGAGATAGCAATAATTCTAGTAAAGCCTTCCTGTGTAGCATCTTTATGGAGAGCCATGATATTTTCTTTAGGGTCTGGGTTGGGATTTGGGGACCAAGTCAGATTGGGGGGATGTCCATGTTATTAACTCTTCACTGTAAGATTAAGTCTTTGCAGGAACCACTATCTTATGGCAAGGGCTGTAGCCAACAGCTTTGTTCTTTTAATTTATAATCACTTTGGGTTTCCTGATCCAGACAAGTTCCTAGGTTTGTATTAATTGTTTTCTTTTGCTTTGTTTTTTTTTTTTCTCTTGTTCCTGTATTAGGTTCCAGTATTCAAGTTTAGTTTTTGAAATATTGGGTTTTCACTCTGGCTATATGTCTATCCATCTATCCTTCTATCCACCTCTCCATCCATCCATCCATCCATCCATTTCTCTTTTTAATTTGGGAATCAAAGGCAAAGGTGTAAGTGTGTGCACACATGCACATAACGTGTCGTCATGCAGTGGGAAACATTAGTTCTGCTGATCATACAGTTATGACCGTTATCTTAAAATCTGGTTCTCTGGTTTTACCTTTATGCTAAAAGTCTCATTTCCTAAAGTTTCCTCTCCCTGTTATCATTAACTTTTAGTTATGTACTTACCATAACTTTAGATGTTTGGGATCCATCTCGCCTACATTCAATACTGATGGGCTCGGTGCCGATCCCTCGGCTCCGACTCGGCACGCTATGCTATAGAGCGAGGCCTCTTATTGGCTGAGCTATTTCTTATCCCAGGATGCACCACCACTAATCCCCCAGATCTTGTTTGTCCGCATTCATGCACACATGCACAACTTGTTTATATAACATTGTTAGATGTTTCAAGATGAAACAACAGGATTCGGACCTTCTGATATCCTCTGATCTCCAAGGAAGGGGGAAGGAGGGTGGGTTATTGGGAATGTAGGCGAGATGGATCCCAAACATCTAAAGTTATGGTAAGTACATAACTAAAAGATGTTATGTGATCCTATCTTGCCTACATTCAATACTGATGGGACAGCGTCCATAGCACCTAAATCCTGGGTGGCTCATTGGAAAACACTCCTGAGCACTGTGGAACCAAATGAAGCTCGTCCTCTAGATGCCACATCCAATTTATAGTGGGAAATGAAAGTGTGCGGGGAAGACCATGTAGCCGCAGCACAAATGTCACTAATGGCAAGCTTAGAATGGAATGCTATCGAAGTAGCCATAGCCCTTGTAGAATAAGCTTTGACAGAGGTGGTAAGCTCTTTGTTAGAAAAAGAATAAGCTTGAGTAATACAGTCCCTGATCCATTTGGCAATAGTGACCTTTGTGACGGCTTTGCCCAATTTATTGTCTGCAAAGGATACAAACAATTGATCTGTTTTCCTTGTTTGTTTGGTCCTATCTAAATAAAAACGCAACTGCCTGTGGACATCTAATGTGTGGAATATGAATTCCGCTTTGTTAGAATACTTCGGGAAGAAGACTGGAAGTTCTAATGATTGTTGTAGGCAGAAACTGGAACAAACTTTAGGGACAAAGGAAGGATTTGGCCTGAGAGATACTCTGTCTTTGTGAAAAACCAAGTACGGAGGTTTTACAGACAAAGCTTGAAGCTCTGAAACCCTTCTGGCAGAAGTAATCGCCACCAGAAAGGCAGTCTTCCACGACAGAAATTTTAAATCACATGCCGCTGCCGGTTCGAAGGGGAAGGAAGTTAAGGCGCGTAACACCACATCGAGATCCCACGGAGGAGCAGGATGAGAAATCGGAGGTCTTAAAAGCACAGCACCTTTCAAGAAGGTCTTACACAATCTGTTGCTCATTAAAGGTGGGTTTATAGATTCGTGAAAATTGGAAATAGCTGCCAATTGAACCTTGATGGTAGAGACTGAAGAGCCTTGATTGAAAAGAGAAGTTAGAAATTTCAGTACTTCTGATACAGGAATAGAGATGGGATCCAGGCCCCGGAGTTGAGCCCAAATAGCAAATCTTTTCCATTTGCTAGAATACAATTTCTTTGTAGCAGACTTGTGGGCCGAAGATAAGATGTGTACAACTTCTGGATCCAATGTATGACTCCTGACTATCGTCGGAAGAGGAGGAGCCAAGCCGTCAATTTTAAGGTGTGTAGGGACTGGTGGAATAGTCCCGACTGATGAACCAAAAGGTCTGGGATCTGATCCAGGAACCATGGACCTTCCAGAGCATATTTCCGAAGATAGGGGAACCATACTTGACGAGGCCAGTAAGGAGCAAGTAAGATCATTTTGCTCCCCAAGAGAGATGCCTTTTGGATCACCCTGGGAAGGAGAGGAACTGGGGGGAAGGCATAAAGCAAGCCGGTGGGCCAAGGACGGGCTAGTGCATCCCTGGGGCTCTTCCCCGGAGCCGGGGTGAGGGAGAAGAGCTTTTTGCACTTCGCGTTCAGTGGAGTCGCGAAGAGGTCGCAACACGGAACTCCCCATTTGCTGAAAATCTGATTTGCAACTGTAATGTTCAGAGACCATTCGTGAGGAGAGAGGATGGTTCTGCTCAGTCTGTCGGCTATCACATTGGACTTGCCCAGGATATGAGTAGCCACTAGAAAGCATTTGGTCGACACTGCCCATTCCCAAACTCTCATGGCCTCTCTGCAAAGAGGATAGGATCTGGTCCCTCCCTGTTTGTTCAGGTACCAGACAACTGACATGTTGTCTGAGTGAACGGCAATTACGCCCTGAGGGAGGTAATCGTGAAGGACTTGAAGGGACAGAAGCACCGCCCTCATTTCTAGGATGTTGATATGAAGTAGGGTCTCTTCTGGGTGCCATTTGCCTTGGACTGACCTGCCCAGGGAATGCCCCCCCCACCCCATCTGGGAGGCGTCCGTGGTCAAAGTGGCCGCAGGAGGAGGTGGAACAAAGGGTCGTCCCTGATCCAAATTGGAGGGCACTAGCCACCAGCGAAGGTCCCGTTTGCAGGTTTCCGTGATCCATATGAGGTGACTGAGAGGGAGTTCCTGAAAGGACCACTGAGCTGAAAGAAGCCACTGGAGAATTCTCATGTGCAACCTTGCCAGGGGAACTAGAAGAACCGTGGCAGACATGGATCCCAATAGCTGCAGGACCATTCTGGCTGGGGCTTTGGATCTGGGAAGTAAGGCTCGAACTTGAGCCTGTATGGTTTGTATCCTGTCTGTAGGTAGATAGACCTGCATTCGGTTTGAGTCTATCTCTACCCCTATGAATCTTATGCGTTGAGATGGCAGCAACACAGACTTTGGCCAATTGAAGGTGATTCCAAGGGAATTGCCCAATGATATTGTGGCTTGTAGGCTCCGCAATAGTAGATGCTTGGAGGTGGCAGTTAGGAGCCAGTCGTCTAGATACGGAAACACCTGGAATCCTAGACTTCTCAGGTGAGCAGTCACGACCACCAAACATTTGGTGAACACCCTGGGGGCTGTGGTGAGACCAAAGGGCAGCGCACGGAACTGAAAATGACTGCCTCCTAGGCTGAAGCGCAGATGTCTCCTGGACGCTTGATGTACCATGATATGGTAATAAGCGTCCTTGAGATCTATGGAGCACATCCAAACACCTTTCTCCAGCAATGGGAGAATGGTTTTTAGGGTGACCATTCGGAACTTGGACTTTTTGACTGAACGGTTTAGAATGCTGAGATCCAAAATGGGTCTCAAGTCCCCGGTCTTTTTTGGCACCAAAAGAATCTTGAGTAAGTCCCTAATCCGATCTGGTCTGCGGGGACCGGTTGGATGACTCCTTTTTGCAGCAGCTTTGAAACTTCTGAGGCTGCAGTTTCCCGTTGACTGGGTGGCGGGTCCAGGATTTTTTTGGACTGAGGTGGAGAGTGAGAGAAAGGGATGGTGTAACCTCCGGCGATAATTCGAAGCACCCATCGGTCCTGAGTGATACCTTCCCAGGCTTTTAGGTGCTTCAAAAAACGACCCCCGACTGGCTCCGGATCTGCACAGTCGGGCAATCCCTCAGGGACTGTGAAAGGCTGAAGAGCCATGAAAGGACTCGCGGTCTCCAGTGTTGCGAGGGCCTCTGCCGCCTCTGGGATGGCTTCTTCCAGAAGAATTTCCCCCTCCCCTGCCTCTGGAAGGGGGATCGTCCTGCTGTGAGGGGTAAGACTTCTGAGATCTACGGAACCACATTTTCCCTCCTCTTTTAGCCTTGGGATAAGGCCGAAAGGGAGTGGAAAATCGTGCCCCTACGGCAGTCAAAGTCTTACCTTCTTGCTCGCAGCGGGTCAGTGTGTCCTTTACCTTGGGTCCAAACAAGGAGGACCCATCAAAGGGGGCGTCGGCAAAGGAAGACTTAAAGGCCTCTGCAAAATGACACAGGCGGAGCCAGGCTTGTCTCCGTAGAGCAATGCCTGTACCCACCGCTCTACTCGCCCCTTCGGCCGCATAAGAAATGAGCCTCATGGACGAGTTAGAAATGGACGACAGTGTAGCCAGCTGAGAGCCAACCGTCTGGGCCAGCTCCTCAAGCAGGTTACCCAAGAGGGTATCGGAAAGTTCTTTAATCAGATCCCTCTGAAATCTGGTAAAGTGTGTGAGATAGTTCAAGGACCTTAATGTAAAGGCCGCTGAACTTAGGGTGCGCTTACCGTACCGATCCATGCTCCTAGACTCCTTATTAGGAGGATGGACGGACATCGAAGCCTCTGCTACATCTTGCTGGGTAGCAGATGCCACCACCAAAGCATCTACAGCCACACCTTTAGTCAGGAACTCTTTTTCCGGGGGTGCTGACAGGAACTTATTAGGACGAGCAGGCACCGGTTCCACAGAGTCTGGGTGTTCCCACGCCCTTCGACAGATCAAGTCCAAGAGCTCGTCAAAGGACGGAGACACTCAGGAGGCGGAGGGCTGAGCCCCGAAGGCCTTAAGGAACACCGACTCATCAGCAGAAGGGGGTTTGGATTGCCAGCCGCCTCATTGTGTAAGGGCTTCCAGGATGTCTGCAAAGGAGACATCATCTGAGGACGACTTAGGGGACCCTTCTGCATCATCGAGATCAGTGTCTGATGTAAGAGACTCATCAGGGGAGTCAACGTGCTTCCTCTTGCATGATCTTTTCCTGGGGGAAGCTTCAGAAGGACCTCCAGGAGGGGGGGACCCCAGTGGGGGTAACCTCAGGCCCCGGGGCTCCGCTGTCTAAGGACAGGGGGACTGCCAAAGACCCAGTCTCGGTATGCAGGGAAGGAGCTGGGGAGACCGTGGAGGTAGCCAAAGATGATTTGGCTAACGCACTCCTCATAGCCCTGAAGGCGGGACCACCAGAATCCTGGGAGGGTCCCACCTCCGTGGCCACAACGGTAGACGGCACTCCCGCAGCCGACGCACCGAGAGGAAGGCTTGGGACCGAAAACATCAGTCCCGAAGCGTCCCCCCCAGGGCCGACAGAAGAAGTCCACGTACCGAACTCCGACTCAAGAGCCGGAGTTGGAGTAAGGGTCGGGCCCGACCATAAAACCTCCATCGGTTCCACCAGCACCGGCTCCAATGGTGCCGAGGCTGTTGGAGGAGGAACCATAGTAGCAGGGTGGACCATCGGCTCCGGCCGAATGGGCTGGAGCCGAAACTAACTTTTGAAACACCGGAGACTGGAAGAGTCTTAGGAGCACCCTGTCGATGTCCGAATCAGACATCTTGGAGGATCTAGATGACACCGATCGGGTCCGAACCGATTTCTCCATCGGCTCCATAGGACTAGGGGACCGGCTCCGAATGGATTCTATCACTATCGGTTCCGAGGGAGATCTCTAAACAATTTCCCTCGGTGCCGATGAGGACTTCGGCGCCGAAGGGGAAGAGTCTGAGCCGGCAACCCTCATCGGCTCCAATATCAGTGGAGCCAATGAAGGTGACCCGCCTCTCGATGCCCCAGTCCTCGGCTCCGAAACCAGAGGGGTCGAGACTGGAGGCATCGAGGCAGAGCGTTCCGCCCTCAGCTCCGAAGTCCGTGGAGCCGATAGAGAAGCCTGCCTAGGTTTTTTGGCAGTCGGTTCCGACAGACTGGTCGGAGCCGACGCTTTTTTCTTTTTTGAAGGAGAGGAAGGGGAAGATAAAGCCTCCTCGAAGGATGGCTTAATCAACCCTTTTAGAATTAATTTGTTCTTCCTCTCCTGGAGGACTCTTGATGAAAAGGCGTGACACACGCTACATGACTCTTGTAGGTGCTTGGTGCCTAAACAATAAACACACAAGGAGTGGTCGTCCGTTATGGACATTTTATAACCACACCTTGCGCACTTTTTAAACCCAGAGGGTCTATGCTCTTTAGACATGCTAACAAACCTCTAAGATTAACAATAATAGAGACAAAAAACTAGCAAGTTTTAAGTTTAAAATAAAGGGTTTTTTTTTTTTTTTTTAACCAAACAATACAGTAATAATATGCAGAACACACAGAAAAAAGAGGGTCAAGACCCTCTAACTTAAGCAGGTACTTGACACACAAATAAAACGCTAGAAATAGAAAATAGGGGAAGGCCCCTCTAACTTAAACGGGAAACCTTCCCTTAACGAAAAAACACAAATTCCTCAACAGATTTAGTTAAACACACTCGTACCACAACAATAGCTGTTAAAACAGCTTTTGGGTTCAAAATAAGCAAATTCCTGACAGGAAAAGCCTGAATAAAACAGTACTTAGCCCAGCCAAGTTTGAGACCACGTCCTAGCTTGTAAGCGGCAAACGAGATCTGGGGGATTAGTAGTGGTGCATCCTGGGATAAGAAATAGCTCAGCCAATAAGAGGCCTCGCTCTATAGCATAGCGTGCCGAGTCGAAGCCGAGGGATTGGCTCCGAGCCCATCAGTATTGAATGTAGGCGAGATAGGATCACATAACATCAGACTATTATTTTATACAACAAGTTACATTACCCTACTACATTCTCTGCATGCAAATGACAAGTCGCACTACCCTGCTACATTCCCTGTATGCTAACAAGTCGCACTACCCTGCAACATTCTCTGCATGCTAACAACAAGTCGCACTACCCTTCTACATTCTCTGCATGCTAACAAGTCGCACTACCCTGCTACATTCTCTACATGCTAACAAGTTGCACTACCCTGCTACACTCTCTGCATGCTAACAAGTTGCATTACCCTGCTACCTTCTCTGCATGCTAACAAGTCACACTACCCTACTACATTCTCTCTATGCTAACAACAAGTCGCACTACCCTGCCACATTCTCTGCATGATGACAAGTCACACTACCCTACTAGATTCTCTGCATGCTAACAACAAGTCGCACTACCCTGCTACATTCTCTGCATGCTAACAAGTTGCATTGCCCTGCTACATTCTCTGCATGCTAACAAGTCACACTATCCTACTACATTCTCTGCATGATAACAAGTCACACTACCCTGCTACAGATGTTAAGAACTCCCCAGCCATTGTAGATATACTGGCACCAACCCCATACTTAATTCCATTACACTCCTTGCACTCAATAATCCAAATTCTATTTTCTGATAAGCTGATTACTACATTGCATAAAATATTTATAGACCTAGATATATAGTTAAATTAGACTTAAATCCAAGAATTGTGTAATACCTAAAAGACTGAGGTTCTGTATTAACTTTTAACAAAACTGTATCTGAATTTTGGTTTCTTTGGAGGATCAGAACCTCTATATTTCTGCTCTGATTACTTGCATTCATTGTTTCACTTGATAATGATATTCCACATAACATGATCTGGTATACATGTATGCATTCATTCGACTTAGTCAAGATGTGTGTGTTTATTTTATTATACATTATATTTTATTTTTTGACAAAAATGAAACACTGACTCACCTGGACTATTTTCAGGTTCATCTTTGGGTTTCAGAGTTACAGACAGAAGTATAATAAACCTGAGAAGTGATTATACATATTATGCTAAAACAAAGCTGTGCAAGTAATTCATAAGGACTTATTAAACATGCCATGATAAAATAATGTAACTATTTATAATATAAATTATATATATATATATATATATATATATATATATATATATATATATATATATGTACATACACACATATATATATGTGTATGGGGCCCTTCACATGGTCAACATTTCATAAAGTCGAAGACCATATGGCCGAGACCATATGATCGACTTTCGAAATGTCGATCATGCAGAACGGGCATCTCCGTACAGTGCGGAATGGAAAGATCTCCATCTTCCACACTGTAGTGTGATCTCAGAGTTGTTATATTTAAGTTTTTGAGGGGGCAGAGCCCCCCACGGGGGGGACTTACCCCCCTGCTAGCAATGTGAAGGTAAGTGATTGTTGTGTTTTTTTTTTGTTTTTTTTTTTGTTACATGGTCGACATGGTCTTCGACTGTATGAAATGTGGACCATGTAAAGTAGACCTAGATATATATGTGTGTGTGTACATATATATATATATATATATATATATATATATATATATATATATATATATATATATACACACACACACACACACACACACACACACACACACAAAAGAGGATTATGAGGATGGTGGGGGATAGTAGAAGACAGGTCTAATTAAACAGAAAGGTGAAGTGAAGGCAGGCATGACAGTGGTGGAAGAAGAAGAGGGAGGGACAGAGAATTTGTGCAATGGTAGAATGTGATGAAGGAGTGATTGTACAGGGATAATGAGGTGATAATGAAAAGGGAAGATGTGTATAAACTACGCAGGTAGTGTGCTTGTGTTAAGAGTTGGGTTTGTGTGGTACATCTGCTATGTAAACATCTACAATGTGCTTCTTTGCATAGGAATGATTTTAATTCAGAATGAAACTTAGGAAAAATGAGAATTAATGTTACCTGAAGTGGAACGGAAGGCCAAGCTTATGGATCAAGTAAGGAGAAGGAGTTTTCAGCAGCTTGCTGGGACTTTGTGGTGCTGACATCGGCAGCAGGCTGTGCAGTGAGTATCCTTCCCCCTTTCAGCAAGGTGCCCTTGTGAGGTCGGTTACTTCTCAGATATCCTATCAACTGATTTCTTTGATCCAGAATCCTGAATGGTTGTGCATAGTATTTGATGCTGAGCTTCCTTTAAGTTTATACTTTTACTATGAATTTAATGGACTAAACAGATGAAAGAAAATAAGTCTAAGTTAAACAGGGGAAACAAGGAAAGTCAAGACAAAGACATACTGGTTAAGAAGGAGTCGATGATGAACAAATGGCAAAAACATTCACATAATTCTTTACTCTGTCTTTGTAAAAGAGAATGAAGGAAGTATACTAGCTTTTGAAGAGGAACGAGGGGGATACCTGACATTTATATAATAAAACAAGTGCCAGAAAGGATATTCAAGGACCTAAGGGAAGACAAGGCACAGGGATCAGCTCTGTGTCACGAATGGATGGAGCTTTTACTACTCCCCAGAAACTCAGAGTCTGAATAGCAGCTCAGGCAATGAAGTAGCCATCTGGGGAGGGACCGAATTGAGCAGCTGATAGGAACTTGTCTATCCCAGAATAAGAATGCTAGTGCAGTCCTACCACTATTGCTCTAGCTGGGACAAAATGAGATATCACATCTATAGCAAAATGGGATCTAAAGAGATAAATAGAGCATAAGCATGTGGTGGTCATGAGTTTTGGGATATGGACCAAAAAGTATGATAAAAAGATATTAGGGCCCAGACACCGTATGCCCCATCCTAAAGAACATGGCAGGTGTACTTACAAATCCAGTAAGAGTAGTCTTCATGGAGTACCTCAGCAACAGGGGAAGTTACAGAGGACTGGAGATAGGCTATATAGTGATTCTACACCACAAGGGAGAATCATGAACTGACCCAGGAAACTGAAAACCCAGAAGCTCAATATGATAGCAGGGGTGTCAAGAAAAAGATACTGGGAGAAACACTAATTTGTTCCCTGGAGAACAGCAAACTGCAGAATTAACACCAATAAGGGTTCATGTAAAACATGCTATGTAATTTCACTTTATGTCATTTCACCCAGATACAGTTTGCAGTACTTCCCTCTATTCTGAGGTTCAGCAATCTTATGCTATGTAAATAGTAAGTGGATACCCTCCAACAGTGGGGGATTGTACAACTGCAAAAACAATTTAAAGGCATAACAACAAGTTTCATAATTCCTTGATTTGTATTTATTTATTTATTGACATTTGGTAACCATGAAAGTCTGACTGGGTCAGGAACCCATTTCCAGTAGAGGCCCGGGCAGAAAAGCTCAATCAAAAACAATTACAGATAGTAAAGATTATCCGATTGTAACTAAACATTACATATGTTTCTCAAGCAGATACAGATACATATGTTTCTCAAACAGATACAGACATATATAGATTTGCAGAGTTAACTAAACATACACACTTTTGTAGACCTAACACAAATTATCATACAAATGAATTGCAATTTTTTTGTAGTTTATAGCTGATTCAGATAGCAGATCAGTGGGAGTCGTAGACATTATTAGTAAAGCAGGCAGAATGTCAAATACAGCAGTTAGGCTTTGTAATTATAAAGGATAAAACTTGGTAAAAGTGAGAGAGAATGAAGAGAAAGAATGGGAAGGTTAATGTGAGAATCTAATATATGATGTGTAGGAGAAAATTATTGTGTGAGGCAAGGTGGGGAGGTTAAAGGGATGGATATTCAGCAAGCTATAGGAGAGAGTATAGTGAAAGTGAGAGTTTAATTAAGAAGAAGGGGGTAATTGTGAATAAGGTAGGAGGATGAACTGGCAATAGTCCAAGAAGCTGGAAAGTAGGGATTAGAAGAAATAAAATATAGATTAGATGCCAAGTTAGTATGGTGGAAAGATAGCTAGTGATGTAGGGAAATAGCAGGCAGGGAAAGATGAAGTCAAGGGGGATAGATTAAGAATGGTAGTCTTAATTAAGACCACGGGCAAATGTGAGTGTTGAGATGGTGATTTTTTAGTATAAGTTTGTAAGTATAAAAGGAATTTATGGCAGTGATATTTGGAGGTAACGCGTTCCATAATTTTGCAATGTTATAGCAGTAGAGGCTGTGTCCATCTCTTTTGTTGAGGTTGTATACATTTACTAGCTGTTTGTTTGTGGAACAGAGATTTCAGGATGGGGTGTGTTGCTCGTCCTTCTCTAATATAGATGACAAGCAGGTGGGATATTTCATTTAGATGCTTTAATACATATAAACACATCAGGATGGATAGCAGCATCATAAAATACAAACTAACTAGTTAACAGACAGACCTTATATACATACATGCTTACATCTCAACAGCTAACTACAAAATGGCGGTCAGGCTCACACATGCTCAGTATTTATACACTTGTGCAAGCCCTTGGATAGCTTCTTAAAGGTACATACACACATTGAGCTACACCTTTCCTCTTAAAAGGATTGCCCTTTGTAAAAACAATATTAGAGTCAAATATTCATTACTACAGACATTAGAACCAAAACACAATGCCATGTCCAAGTTGCCTTGTATCTGTTACATGGTTTAGAGATGTAACCATATCTCGTAATATAACAATCTGGACCAAATTTAGCAACAGGGAGACTCTTTGGTGAGCAACTCATATTAGGAACCTCTGCATTTGTCACAGGAATGGGAATGTCCTCTGGAACTTCCTCCGAGATAAAGGGTCTTTCTCACAGGCTATGTGCTGCAGTATAGACTCGGACACTGATCTCAAATGTTTCCGATTCCACCTAAAGTCTTCTCCTTGTAATTCCACAATGTATGATCTCAGCTCTGGACAAATAGGCTTCACTACACCAATCTGATTATAACATTTGAACGTTTGCATCCTTACCCCTTCTCCTTCTCGTAATAGATTGAGCAGTTTGCTGGTTTTATCATAGTAGGACTTTTGGGTTAAACACTTCTTCAACAGACTGGCTTTCACTGACCTGTAGTTCTTGACACACTGATCCAACAATTGACTGCTGATTGGTAATGTGGTTTTGGTTTGTCTCAACAGAAGTCTCTGAGCAGGTGAACCAAGATGTTTATCACAAGGAACATTTCTGAAGTTCAAGACATTCAGGAAAACATCACTATTGTCTTGTTTTGACTTCTCTAGTAACTGTTTTGCACTTTGAACTGCACGTTCTGCCAAAGCATTTGACTGCGGGTACTCAGGGCTACTTGTGACATGAGCAAAGTCCCATTCTTCAGCAAATCTTTTGAACTGCTGGCTTGTAGACTGCGTACCATTGTCAGAAATAACTTTGTGTGGACTACCATGGACTGCAAAATGATGCTTCATCTTAGTAATGACAGTACTGGATGCTAGGTTAGGAAGTAAATCAATCTCGAACCAACTGGAGTAAGAGTCTACTAACACCAAATAATATTGACCATTCCACTCAAAGATGTTGGTGGCCACTTTCAACCATGGCAGTTCCAGAATCTGGTTCAGATGAAGTGGTTCCATCTGTAGATGTGGCTTTGTACTATTGCACATGGAACAAGATGAAAGTGCTCTCATAATTTCTTGTGACATAGAAGGCCAAAATTCTAGATCTCTCACCCTTCTTTTGGTAGACTCGGTTCCTGGGTGACCATGATGCAAGACAACAATGTACTCTGGTTGCAAGAACCTTAGAACAATTACTTTCAAATATACCTTTGTCAGACAAAATCTCATCTCTGTATGGAAAATAAGGTTGCACTTCTTGAGGTAAACTAGATTGCTTTGATGGCTATCCTTGATTGATAAAGTGGTTAAGCCTTTGCAAAACTGGATCCATGGCTGTGTGATCTCTCAGCTCATCAAGATGTGTGGAAGAAAAATTTCTCACTTTCATGACTTCAAAATCAAGATTCTCATTCTCATGCTGTTCTGTGGTGCTTCTGGGTGATCTGGATAATGTATCAGCAAGATAAAGAGGTTTGCCTTTCTTGTAGACAAGACTGAAATTATACTTTTGCAGTCTCAACATCATACATTGCAGTCTGGCTAGAGCTGAATACATAGGCTTTCTCAAAATAGTGGCTAGAGGTTGGTGTTCTTTTTCGATCTGGATAGGTCTACCATAAACTTAATCATGGAACTTCGAACATGTAAACACAATTGCCAAAAGCTCTTTCTCTATCTGGGTATACTGTATCTCAGTTTGGGTAAGAGTTCTCAATGCATAGGCAACAGGTTGATTCTCTTGTAGAATGACTGCACCAATACCAAATTTCAAAGTATCACAGGAAAGTGTAACTGGTTTGTAAACATCATAGTATCTGAGAGTTGGTGGACTAGCAATTCTCTGTTTCAGGACATCAAATGCTGTTTGGTGTTGCTCTAACCAAGACCAGGACACATCTTTATGTGTTAGCTCTAAGCGGTGCTGAAAGTTGGCTCAAGTCTGAAATGAACTTGCGTAGGTAGTTGACCATGCCAAGAAAACGTTGCAGGGCTTGATAATTTTCTGGAGCTGGCACCTCGAGAATGGCTGTTTGCTTAGAAGTGTCTGGTCATAGGCCTGTATTAGTAAATAAATGACCAACACAAGTAACCTCTTGTAGCCTGAATTTGCATTTCTGTGGGATTGAGCTTAAGGTTCATTTGACGTGCCCTTTCTAGAACTTTTCTGAGGTTTCTGTCATGTTCAGCTTCACCATGACCTCCTACTTGTATGTCGTCTACTATGGCACAAGGACACCCAGAAAAAGTATGCTCCATTGCAAGCTAAAAGACTTCACATGCAGAATTTATCCCAAATGGCATTCTCACAAATCTGTACCTGCCAAATGGAGTACTAAATGCAGTGGCTAACGATGATTTCTTGTCAGGCTGAATTTTCCAAAATGAACTCTTTGCATCTAAGACAGAAAAAAACAGTGGCATTAGGCATCAAGGCTGCGACTTCTTCAACTGTATGCATTGGATGATGAGGTCTTTTTAGTGCTTTGTTCAAATCTCACAGATCAATATATATTCTGATGTCATCTGAGTTTTAATTATGAGCTACCACCATAGAAGACACCCATTCAGTTGTAGTTGCAACTGGACAAATTACATCTTGTTGCACCATTTTATCTAGTTTGGCTTTGACTCTGTCCTGCATGGCTACTGGAACTTTTCGTGCTGGCCTGATAAATGGACTGACCTCTGGGTCTAACATCATGGAGTATATAGCACAACTGGAAGTTTGTCTGGTTTGTCTTCAAAAACATCAGCATAGGTAGAAAAAATGTACTGGGAGAAATTAGAGTAATAGTGTTTTAAGCTAACTTGGTGGACTTCCTTATTAAATGAAAGCAGTCCCATTTTCAAACTGTCTCTGAACTCTAATAATGACTGGACATGCCTCTTGACCACATAAAATAATAAGTTGTAGCCTATTACAGCAGAGTAACAAGAAAGCACTACTGAGCCTTCAGTTTGAATTTCTTCACCTCCATAAGCAACAAGCTTCGCACGTCTTTGCCAAATCACGCCTTTCGCCATGACACACACTAGCAAATTTTTCTGCTGACATAACATTGTACTTGGAACCTGTGTCAACTTTAAGCTCTATGGATTTGCCATTTATACAAACAGTGCAAAATACTTCATTATTTGCCTTTAAATCTACTGCATTAACTGTTTCATGAAGCACTGACACACCATCAAGATAAAGAGCAGGGTTGCAGCTTTCTAATTGATCAACTCATTTCTTAAAATGTTCTCTCTTAATAAAAGAATGTGTGCCTTTTGATTTGCAAAACCTTTTGAAATTATTCCACTTGTTGCATTTGTGGTATTGCTGACCAAAAGCTAAACATTTCTGCCTTTTAGATTCATCACATCCACCACAATTACGACAGTTGGCAATGAAACTAGGTTGGAGCCCATGCTTTGAGTTTGCTGACTCACTCTTATGCTTCACTGAGACTGTGTGAACTCTGGAATTTTCTGGAAAGTTGTGAGGTTTACCAGTGAGTGCTACATGGGCTACAGTTGCTGCCATTTGCCTGGGCCTGTTTCTTTTAATCATGTGCTGCATACTATCAACATGAGCTTTGTCACTGTGCCTTCTAGAGCTGCTCTCATTTGTAAGCATATGTGTGTGCTTTTCTGTGAGCTCGTATATCTGACAAATCTCAATGGCCTTGTTCAAAGTTAAATCACTGTCACAAAGCAAAATCTTTCTCACAGTATTATTTTTTTATACCACACACAAGTCTGTCCTTTATCAACTCATCCCTTAAATCACCAAATCTGCATATTTTAGCCTTATTTCTCAAGTCAGTTATATATGCTGCAAAAGTTTCATCACGCTTTTGATTCCTTGTGTAAAATAAGTGCTTTTCCATTGTAATATTTGTCTGGGGGTTACACATTTCTCTAAATTTATGTTTTAAGCACTCAGGGTCCTCCCTTGATTCAACCTGTATAACAACACAATGGTTTTCCCCCTTTCCTGCATAGATAGCAGGTGCATACACAAATGAATGTTCCCTTTCTATGGCTTCTGACCCAGCTAAATTAAGTAGAATAAATGCCTGTATATGGTCATCTTTATCAGAAAATGCAACCTATATGAAAATGTTGTACTCTTGCTCAAACACTCTCACGTTCTCAGCAATATTACTGTCAAACACAAGTGCACTGAGTTTTCAAAATCCATCTTCCATGCCCACAAAGTATGTACAAACACACTGAAAATATGGCCCTTGTAATCATGTATTAACAAACAGTTCTGTGAGCTTGTAATAACATTCAAATGCACAATAAACTCTTCCAAATACTGTACTTTGTGAAATATGCACTGTAATGGCTGTATTCTGTGAAATATGCCCTGTAATGGCTGTATTCGGTGAAATAACTTTACTGTAACACTGCACAAACATGCAAACACTTTATATACTTCTGATAACTTGGATATGTTTGCTTAATGCAAAAAATACAAGCTTTGCAAAAATACGATTGTTTCCCTTTATTTTATTCATTTTATGCAATTTGGACTTCATTTCAAACATTTTCTGTAGTAATTTGAATATTTTTATCAATATCGTACATGTCAGTTTATGCAAATATCATTTAGAACATTCTGTATGCCTTGTTTCATATTTTACAAATAAGAAATAGTGCTGAGCAAGTTTTAACATCTGAAATTCGTTTCTGACCTGTTTTGCGAATTATGCACATTATAGGGATGAGTCACCACTGTATATTCCTCCAGTTTTAGTAGGTTGCCTCATAGCTGTAACTGGTCCCATTCTGACACCGTGTCGCTCGTCCTTCTCTAACATAGTTGGGAAATAGGCAAGGTATTTCATCTAGACGCTTTAATACATAGAAACACATCAGGATAGATAGCAGCGTCACAAAATACAAACAAACTAGTTAACAGACAGACCTTACATACATACATGCTTACATCTCAGCAGCTAACTACAGAATGGCAGTCAGGCTTGCACGTGCTCAGTATTTATACACTTGTGTAAGCCCTTGGATAGCTTCTTAAAGGTACATACACACACACACACACACACACACACACACACACACACACACACACTGATCTACAGGGTATAAGGCTGTAAGATAGGTTTTAAGGTAGGGCAGCTATCAGGTTTGGGCATAATTTTATGAGCAGGAGATAGCTGCACAGAATTAAGGTAATGTGGGAATTCTAGCCACTTTAGTTTGTTAAGGGCATCACAGCGGTGTGTGTGGTTTGATTCACCAGCTGCAAATTTGACAGTTTTATGATAACATGATTGGAGCTTACTTTTTAGGGACACATGTAGGTTTATAAGAATGGGGGTCTCATATAGGAGGGCAGGGAGTAAGAAGGTATTGGCTAGTGTTTTTTGGTGGGATTATCCATGAAATGTTTCTGTCTGTAAAGTTTACCCAGTTTGAAGTGTGCTTTTTTGACTGTATTAAGTATATGTTGTTTGAAGGTATTTATCATCTATTGTGATATCCAATAGCTTTGCATGAGTTACAATTTCAATTTAAGTTTTATTCTGTGAATATATTTTAAAATCATATGTGAGTGGTTTTGGTGAGAACAATAGTAGCTTGGTTTTATTTGGACTGAGTAGTAGTTGTGCATCGTTTAGCCAGGCTTCAATAGAGGTAAAGGTATCTGGTGTAATTTTTAAGAGATGTTGAGTGTTATTGGAGAAGAAAATAATGGTGGAGTTATCAGCATATTGGATGAGTGTACTTTGAAGGGAGGCAGTATGAAGGTTGTTAATGAATATATTGAAAAGCAAGGGACCAAGAATGGATCCTTGAGGCACACCTGTACTATTAACCTGGTATTCAGATAGACAAGTTTTCCATCTAACACGGCTATTAGATACATAATTGGAGAACCATTTTTGGGTTGACTGACAGTATCCTAGGGTAGAAAGTTGTTGTAAAAGTTTATTGTGTGACACTGTATCGAAGGCTTTTGATAGATCTAGTAGGATTACTGATGGTAATTAACCAGTGTCCATAGCTTTGTTCATGGTATCTGTGAAGAATAGTAGTGCTGTGGTAGTACTATGTACTGGACGAAAACCATGCTGGGTTGGTGAAAAGAGATTGTTATCAGAAAGAAATTTCATAAGTTGTATGTTTATACACTTTTCAAGTAGTTTAGATAAAGGGGCGAGGATGGCGATAAGATGATAATTTGATAGTTCATTGGTTTTTCCTCCCTTGTGTAAGGGAATTATGATAGATTGTTTCCAGAGTTTAGTGATGTTAGATTTTGAGATCCATCTATTAATCAAAATGTTAATTGGGTAGGAAATTGCATCAGTAGTGAGTTTTAAATATTCGGATGGAAAATTGTTAGCGGAGAGGGATCAAGGTTTTAGTTTACGAAGCTTATGTATTAGTGAGGTAGATACAGATTGTATAGAGAAAGTGGTTGATATAGGGCTAACTGTAGAGGTTGGAAAGAGAGGGGAGGTGCATATGCTGGGGTTAGTATTAACTGAATTTAATTCGGTTAGGTATTCCTTATGGGTGGAGGTTGTATTAGGTGTGGAGTAATTTACAAGTTTTAGTATGCTATCTATGATGTGAGAGTTGAACATGTCAGCTATTTGAGATGGCTCTTTATCTGGGGCAGGAAATGAGTTTTGTTTGGTTCCCGGAGTAAGGAATGTTGAAATAGATTTCCAGAATTTTCTAGGGTTATTAGTTTGGCAGGATAATTGTTGAGAGAAATAATTTTTTTTTGTAGCCAATTACTAGTTTGTTTTTGGGAGGGGGGGTTGCCTTATTACATAGTTGCTTGTATTTTACTTGGTTGGTTTAATTTTCATTTTTATGCTAATCTTTCCAGGCTCTGTCTCTAGTTAATAAAACTAGTTTTGTACATTTAGTAAGCCAGGATGCGTGGTTTATTTTTGTCCTTTTGGCTCTAAGAAGAGCTAAGTTGTTGAAGGTGTCTAAGAAGACTTTGTTGAAGTGAATTGTGGCATCTTCCAGTGGTAATATTTTTAATGGGCAACAGTTTATAGCTTTTAAGATACTGTTAAATAGTTGCTTGTTGAATTTAGTTACATTTATTGATATTTTACAGGTGTGGGGTTTAGACTCATGAGAAGGGGTTCAGCAGGTATACACTGGTAGGTGATCACTTAGGGTGTTTTAAAGAGTGTTGGAATTGGAGTATTTATAGGGATTGATGCACCTACTTGATTGTTATTTTGCATTCTGATAGGGCTGGTGATAAGTTGTGTAAAGCCGTGAAGATATATACTATTTGTTGGGGAATCAGTGATTAAATTTTGCCAGTTGATATTTGTGTCGCCCATAATAATAGTTTAATTTGTGATATCAGTAGTCCAGGAAAGAGAGTCTTCGAGTATTGGGACATTGTGGCCAGGGGATATATAGACTACTCCGATACATATTAGTTTGGAGTTGTTTATTTGCATGGATGCTAGGAAAATTTCTGCGTTAGCAAAGGATAGCACAGATTTGGAGAGGGGGTTTATTACTAAGGTGTTACTATAAATTAGTGCTACACCACCTGCTTTTTTATAGGTTCTGTCATTTCTTAAAATATTATATCCTGGAAGCACTACTTCAGTATCTTGAATGTGTGGCTTTAGCCAGGTTTCAGTAAATGTTACTATATCTGTGGAGTAGTGTGTTATCCATGAATGAAATTCAGTGATTCTATGGCATATACTATGTATGTTTAGTTTTATTAGCAGCATATTTTTAGAGGGGGATGATTGATGGGAGATGGCTGGCTGTGTAGGTCCAGGATTGGGATGAATGTCTTCACATTAGGAAAGTTTGAGGAGGTGAGTTATGAGGTGGTAAAGGAAGATAGCTTCATTAGTGTGCCTGGAGACTATGTGCATAATAGCTTTTTAAATGTTATGACTCACGGTATCAGATCTTACCTTTCTGATGGGATGCTGAAACAATGTTGTTTATCTTAAGTTTAGTAAGATTTTTGACTCTGTCTATCAAAGGTGACTGTGAAAAGGGCTCAGAATAGGAGAGATTCTGACTAAATTGTCAGGAGGATGACATGAAACACATCAGCAACTATGGGGTGTTTTCATATTAAATATAAGTGGCTATTGGGGTTCCACAGCCACAAGTCCTATCATCAGTGCTCTTCTGCATCTTTGTATATGGCATCACAAATATCATTGAGAAGAGGTCCAACCACTTTGTGGATAAAACTAAAACAGAATGGATAGCAAAGTATGGAGGAGCAAGCATTCAAAGGGCCACAAGGCTGACAAAGTGAGCTGAAAAGTGGCAACTAATGTTTAATGTAGAAAAGTTTAAGGTATTCCACCTTACCTTTAATAATTTCAAAGTGGAATAACAACTGGGAGAAGTGACCACAATAGTCAAAAAACAGAAAAAAATCTTGCTGTCATAGCTGAAGTAAAAATAACTACTAAAGTAACAAGTTAGAACATTGTAGCCAAGGACATTAAGAAGTTACACTGCATCCTTAGGAGAGCACATACTGGGAATACAGAGGTAATACCCTGTATAGATCCCTGAACAGGCCACATCTAGAGTATTGTCTTCACTTCTGGTGCTCATAAAGGGCAAGGAGATCAAGCTAGCTGAGAAGGTACACAGGAAGACTGCCAATGTAATACATGGAATGGAGGACAAGGTGTACAAGGAAAGGTTATGGGAGCCAAATGAACTCGTACCTGAGGATGGATGAAAAAGAGGAGGTATGATATGGATGCACAAGATACTTCAGGAGCAATGACTGCAGAGAGCATAAGGGAAAGGACAGAAGAGGGAAGTTGAGACATGTCTGCCAGATTAAGGATACAAAGTTAATAAGTAGTAGTAAGTAGAAAATATTTCTTTACAGAAAGTGTAGTAAATAAATGGAACTGGTTACCAGAAGAGGTAGTAGCCAAGTCCATCAAGAAGCCTTGAGATGTATGGTACACCAACAAATTGTGCATATGAAGGACAGTGTAAATACACTAGCTACACTAATAGGGCATAGTAGACAGACAACTTGTCTTTTTTTCTGCTATCACATCTGTGTAATATAATGTAACAAAATATAAAGTTCTAGTGTATTAATGTAGTACTACAAGCCAGTTTTTCCTTTAAACGTACCTCTGTTTCTTAATTTGAATTTAAAGAGTTGTATAGATAGAGCAGAGGAGAAACTGTAATTTTGTACTAAATTACTATATAGTTAGACATGGGCTGTAATAAAGATTTTTGGAGGAAAGTACATATAATGCTCATGGGTTATATTTTTTTGCAGTTCTGTATACACTGGTGCACAGAGAAGGTCAGCAGAAGTGACATAATTCTAGAGAAAATGTTTACTTGCTTAAGTTTGAGCATCATGAGTCAATGTAGTAATAAAGAGAATATAGTGAAATAAAAGCTGTTTAAAGAAGATTTTTCAGTAATGGAGGTTATGGGCAAATGTGAGAAACATTTATAGGCTGCTTATTCTTTAAGGTGAGTGACCAATATAGACCTAAATTTATTCGGATTGGCATCCTGTCTCACAAATGTAGACGTCGTATTTCTTTCCTTTTCTTTTACATTTGTTAACCAGGGCAGTGGGCTGGTCCAAGGACCCTTTTCAGCCAAGACCCAGGCCCAATGGACAAATACAAAGTACAGACAAAAACATGTTAAAAAAATAGACCAAACACAAAGTATTGCAATATTATAAACAGTTCAAATAGATTAAAATCCCATAAGTATAGGCCAAATGCAAAAAACAAAAAAGAGTTACAGTTTCCTTCACTTTTACAACCTTTACAGTTTTATACCATCATTAAAATGAGATAAGAGAATTGTTTGTTATTCTGCATTTTAGCATGTTGAGGAAGGAAATGTTCTGATTGTTGCAGTATGAATAAGAGCTACGGTAAAAAGGATCTACATGTTCACATATGGACATCCAATGAGCACCTCTAAGTTTAACATGATGGTCTAGCAATTTAATGCAATGTGCATGAAATGCAATGGTCTTATTTAACAGTAATTGCAAATCAAGTAAGTTTTTACTGGTACATACCTGTCAGACAAAGTGTTTGCTCATTTTTTTTTTTTTTTTTTGGTTTAAGAAGAATGCAAAAAAATATAATGAACCAAAGAAAACAATCCAAAATAACCAATAAATAAATGCACAACAAATAGCCAAAAAAAAAAAAACTGATGACACACCTTGACAAACTGATACACAAAATTCTATATCAACAAACATAGCAAATTGTTCCATATCAAATATGAATCTTTCAGCATTACAACAATGAATTATGCCAGCACTATAAGAAAACATTTAAGCAAGAAGAGCGGAGTGGAATGTTTATAACATCTTGAATAATGAAACAATCTATTTCTCTTAACTACAGAGGTCACTAGTAACAGTGTCTTGGAAGTTTTGCCAATAATCAGTAGCAAAAAGGGTTAGAGTGATTTATCTAAGTCAAGGTTCATGCTCTGTTCCTACATAATAATCTGCATATTGATCCCTGGAAAGCTAAATTTTGTACCTGTGATTCAGAGAGCTACACACACACGCAACATAAAAATAAAAACTGTAACATTTCTTCTGTAGGGTAGTTGCATTAGAGCATTCCCAAGCATTAGCCTGCTGACACCAACGCATAGAATCAGAATCCTATGAGCCATGCTTCCTTAGCCTCATTGGAGGGGAATGCTGCTTTCTCATTTGTTAAATAAAATGAAAGCCAAGGCTGGGTAGTGATTAGTCCTTAACCAGATGATTTCTGCTTTAGACCCATTGTTGAAGATACAGCAATACAATGATGTCCCAAACATGTTTTAGGGTAGTGTATGGGTAATTCTCAGTTGCTACCATACAGTTGGGGTTGCACAACAATGAAGTGTTTAAACCAATAAATACCTTACCTGTTTTGAGCAGAGGACACCTTTGGAGGAATAATGGTCAGACCCAAATCCAAAATATTCCCCTTAACTTGCAAATTTTGTCAAATTAAAATTTCTTTCAGTAGGCCTACCCATAACATTTTAGCTGAGAAAGAAAATCTGGGGTACTGTGGTAACAAATCCTGACCCAACAGAATGAACCCTAATCAATCCAGGCTGGTTAGAAGACATATTGGCTATCATTTCTGACCACTGGTAAATCATAGATTCTAACTAGCAGGTCTCATCCATTGTCCAATTGATTTTTCCTTGCAACCATAGCCTCCTGACATTAGCTTTCAGAATAAATATTGATCCAAAGGTTGAGAATAGATTGGTATTCTAAGTTAGGTGCAAAAGAAGGGTTTCAGGTCTCGGCCATATGAGGGGAGGTCTCAGCTGGCTCTGAAGAAATAAAGATAAACAGTGGTCAAAAGTAAATGTTGAAATCAGAGACGTCACACTGTCCCATTATATTAAATAGAAATATGTTCTCCCCACTCATCAAGGGGTGAGAGCTTTTATACCTGTGTCAGGACATCTACCATAGCTTTCTGAAACTTCAGTAGGCCTCAACAGCAGTCTGTCCTGAAGAAACTAACAAAAGCAAAATAGAATATTATTTAATATCTTTAGCCTGCAGGTTATAAGATGCTCTAAAAATAAGATGTGTCGTTGTTTCCAGTGTCTCAGCTAACTCCGAGTCTCCATTAAAACAGGAGCAAACCTGGCCTGAAAGTTCCTGTAGTTAGGACTGGAGGGTAATCCTAAGGCATTATGGTGAGTGAAGTAATACAGAAGAAGTTATGTCAATTGATTCTGTAGCTGTTGAAATGCTGGGTTTAAGGGGATAGTTATGTATATGTGTTGCCTGATATACAAACATAAAACATTGGCAAAATGTTGGAGTATTTCCAACACCTGGTGGATATTTTTTAGTGGGTCAAATATCCACAAAGTGCAGACATCTGCAAACCGCATGGGAGTTTTTGCTTACTTGGGGCAGAAAGGCATATATGCAAGTATTGCATTTGTGTGTAGACAGGATGTCAGTGTATCAACCACTGTGGGCAAAATGTCTGGTCCCATTACACAAGGGAAAGGGGGTTGCAACATGTACAAATATAGACTAGCAGGATCACTGTAGAACAGATTATACCAGGTCTGAAATCTAGACCAAAGTTATATCTAAGTAGTGCCCCTCACACCATACTGTACCTTATGGCATCAAAAGCTTTAGGAATGTCTAACAGGAGGGTGGTCT